>NW_019396298.1:61342-192138 GCF_000591075.1 Eurytemora carolleeae | reverse complement strand
AGGAGGGGGAGGAGGGGGATGAGGGGAATTTTTCTAATTTATCAGAAGCCCATATAAACTTCTTTAACATCTTAAACTTGTTAACAGAAAACTGTAGACTATAAAATGTTTTTTTATTCTTATTTACGTTGTTAAATCGACCAAAATAAATTACGTTTTAATACGTTTTTATTTGATAAGAATGTTAATATGTTGTTTAGTTAATTTATATTGAAATAAAAGGAATTGGGTATTTGCCACAAACTCAAATTTTCTAATTTCTATATCTTCACAACCTTATATTTCAATTTTCGTCTAAACAAATATTTTGAAATTTCAATTAGATTGGGTTGCAAAAATGCAGGCATTAATTAGTAAATCAGAGTTCGTGGCAAAAAACTCAATTTCTTTGTTGAGAATAATGTCTATCATAAAAAACTACATGTATTGTATGTATATTTTATGATTGTCATGTTTTTATGTAATACATGGTTTGCATGTACAATAAACTTTGTTCACAACTGCACTTACATAAATTTACGTATATATATATATGTAAATGTACATATATATATACATGTAAATGTACCTCAATATTTGTCATTTTAATAAGTTGAGAAGAAAGCAAGCCAGGCAAGTAAAAAAAATCAAGAAATGAAGTTTTTATTTCTATTTTGAAGTTTCTTCAAAACAATTTTTTGATAAAGTTATTATTAAAAAATCTGTATTAAATCTGAATATTTCTGAATTGACACTAATTACATTTGTGTACTATCATGAAGAAAAAATCATTACAGGAGCAAGAAACGTTATTTAAAATAGCCTTCATTTAAAAGGTGTCATCTGCGATTTACACCGGTAAGGTTAAAACTTTGAATTTATTTTTAGAAAACCATTCGTGGATTCCTAAAAGAAAAATGGTCAATCCTAGTCCGAATATGTAAAATGAAAGGTTACCTAAGATAACGTTTGTTGTCCCAAATTATAAATTATCATAAAAACTATAATAATACATATTTATGTTCAAAAATCTACGACGTTTTTGTAAACATAAGGTGTCAGACTTATCCCAGCGATGGCGTAATAACTACCATAACTTTATACAGTTTTTTGCATTGTATGTAGTAACGCTGGTTTTTTAAACATATTTTGAATTTTCACTTGTGTGTCAAATTCTTCTCATGCAACGTTAAATATCTCGATCAGATTGGCATAGTTAACAATCTATTCTGATTTTGTTTGATTTCTCGAAAAAACCTGCATGATGAACAATCTACTATAGTAATGTTTGATGTCTAGAACAAATTGTGATTTATAATTAACAATCTGCTCTGATTTTGTTAGATTTCTCGAACAGACTTTGAGACATGATGAACGATCTACTCTGGTATTGTTAGATTTTGCGAACAAACTATGAAGCATGATGAACAACCTACTCAGGTATTGTTAGATTTCTCGAACGTATTGTATACACTGTTCTGATAATAATGATAGTAGCTAGGACCCCAGCAGTAAATACTAAGGATAAGATTGGAACTAACAACCCTGATCCTCCAGATGTATGCAGCTGGGAGGATACTTCACCTGAAAACAAAATAAAAGGTTAAAAAAATTAAGTCTTTACCACAAACTCTGATATTCTAATCCTTATATCTTTTCAGCACAATATCTTAACATCTTAAACTTTGTATATTTCAAAGTATGAATTCTGTCAAATAAGTTCGAATATTACAGGTTTTTATCATCAGGTTGGAAAGATATAGGGATATAGAAAATATGAGTTTGTGGCAAAGGCGCAATACCTTCTGTATCGGCTTTTCTTCTAGAATAAATTTCGTCTTCCTTTTCAACAATTCTATAGTTGACACTCTAACTTCAATTCAAAATATGTAATACCAAACTTCTACCCATTACCCATTATACGAATGAGACGAATAATAAAGTCGTATTTGTTGGCGAGTAACCCTGCATAAACTATTTGATTCTTTTTAAAATTCTTCCAGTTCCCCACCAATATCCCCCCAAACATCCCCATTGTTCTACCCCTCCCTGAGCCATTGAACTCTTAAAAGTTTACCTTCTAAAACATGTACATAGATTGTAACGGGTTGTATATCATCCGGAGCACACATGTACTTTCCTACACACCAAACCAAACCAAACTTAAAACATTCTTCAAACCAAACCAAATATTTTCCATGTTCTGATACAGAGAAAATTTTAATATATTCCTCAGATTTTATATTCATTATGTCGTCTTTACCCAGAATACTGGCTCTAGGCTCTAAATGTAAAGTATAGATAATATTCAGTATACTTCCGGTTTCAAGGAATATGTCGTCTTTACCCAGAATACTGGCTCTAGGCTCTAAATGTAAAATATAGATAATATTCAGTATACTTCCAGTTTCAAGGGGAATGTCGTCTTTACCCAGAATACTGGCTATAGGCTCTAAATGTAAAATATAGGTAATATTCAGTATACTTCCGGTTTCAAGGAATATGTCGTCTTTACCCAGAGTACTGGCTCTAGGCTCTAAATGTAAAATATAGGATATATTCAGTAAAATTCTAGTTCTGTTAGATAAAAAATCTAAGTTTAAAATATCAGAGGTTTACGTAATCAGGTTGCAAAGATTTAGGGAAAAGAAAGTTTGAGTTTGTGTCAAAGGCTCAATTAATTTAAATCTGATGTTTTATTTTTATTAAAAACTTAATATCTGAATTGCAGGTAAGAAGTCCAAAACTTTTGAGCGGGAGCGCTGAACTTCAGCTACTTTACTCTATATCTACTGCACAAACTTTTAAATGAGATTACACAATCGAGTAGGAAATGGAACAAAGGATTAAGATTTAACATATTCACCATTAGAGTTAGTAAGGTTAATTTTCACACATATTCGACATAGTAAAGTTAGTTAGTTAGGATATACACTATGATTAAACAATGTATTCCGAAATGATGTTTCTGTAAAATGGATTGGCAATCTGGGTTCTTTATGTGTCTATTCAAAACTATATTTCAACAAAAATACACAAACTTGCATTTTGTGATGAAATGGGTTCGAAAACCAAGACGTTCAAACAGTAAATACCTTCTGCATGCGGCGCGAGGTCGGACAGTGTCAGTCAATTTACAGAAACATCCGATATCATTAATTATCATGCATTCTGAACACTTTCCGTTTTTTTTTCGAGAACACTCCTATTAATTTCTAAAAAAGGTGTTCACACTTCAACCACTTATTAACCTTGTGGGACCTGGCTTGCCTCCGTTGGTAAAATAATTGGAGAATCTGCTGGATAAACTTCCTTTCTTTTTACTGGACGATTCCTCTCTACACAGTACATAATTTAATAAATATTCATTTTGTCAAATGCTTTTTTTCAGTCCGTTGACTTAAGGCAAAAAATATTATTTAATTAATTAAAAGTAATTTTTAGATTTTAGGAGAAAGCCTGCTTAAAAAGAACATTGTAAATTTAATCTGTACATTTTTTTACGTAACTCTTCATTTATAGAGTGGCGCGCATGTACGATTCAGTACTGTACCCTTTAAACCTTTCTCTGATGAAGGATGAATGCGATATCATTAGTTTTCTACAAAGTAATTGATTTTTTATAAAATATATGAAGAGTGGGTGGATTTTAAAAGATATATATTTATTAGTTGTGAAATATCAATATAGAATTAATAACTTAAATTCTAATTAACGGCGAAGATAGTTTGAAACTTAATTATATCCTTAATTTTCGTATAATAAGCTGCGAACTTAATAAAACTGTCACTGATCCAGCAAACTTTAGAGTTTCTTTCTTTTCAGGAAAAGAGAAGACCACATTTTCATGGAAATAATTAAATTAATATATTTATATATTCTCTGCATAAAGGAAATGAGTCTTTGCCACATGCTCTGCCTTTCTAATCTCTATGTCTTAGCAACCTAATTTCGTAAATAGATAAAATAATCTAAGTTTGAATTATAGACGGTTAACATCGTCAGAGCTGAAAACTTTAGAATGGGATATCTTAAATCCCTATCGGTTAATTAATCTGGAGATTAGAACACTGGGAGATCAAGCATTCATTAGTCTCGAGATTAAGAAAAAGAGCAGATCGGCCATGAATCCCAAAATCCATCAAACAAAAGTTCCCAGCTCTGGTTGCACAGTTAATGGGATTAGAAAGTTTGAGTTTGTGGCACTCTTTTTCTTCCATTTCTGATCTAGACTTAATCAAATCATGATTTCTATTCATATTAAAATACATATTTAACTGTAAGCTCTGTATAATAAATAAATTTATCATTTAGTTATTATATTCAGTGTCTTTCAATACCCATGTCGAGGATTTTTTTTCGGCTGAATTAGGCCATGCTAGTGCAGGCCGTTTGCCGTGGCCAAAGCCCATGGTGGATAGGGGACAAGTGCTGGTGCCACTAGCTTTAATTACAACCTTGTATTTGTTTGGTATTTTGATTTATAATATTTTTAATATTTCCAAGATTTACACTGGGAAATTCTTAAATTGTTTATTATAAAGGGACAGTTTTAAAACCTGTTTGAATTTTCAAATTTAAAGGATTAGATAAATTTTTATCCATATCAATTTATTTTCGATAAATTATTTTTTCGCATGCTTTAGAAAATATTTTAGGATGTTGCTGTGGGTAGGACAGGCTTGGGGCCAAGTGATATTACCCACTTCAATATGTACAAACGCACAATTGTTAACTAATTCCTGAATTCTTAAATAGAAAGGGATCAGAGCTGAAAACTTTTGAATGAGATATCCTTCATCCCGATCGCTTAATCTAAGTATCTAATTACGCGCTTTTGACTTTCTTTTTAATCCTCTCTTTTGGATACACCTACTGTATAAAAGTTACGTTTGATACCTCAATTACAGATACGATGCTATATAGATTGGACTAATATCCGGCTGGCTTTTAGAGTATTTAAACAAAACAAAATTTTATCATGTTGATATAACATATTTTATATCATATTTGAGGACAACAGTTCTTTTGAACGTTAGTCTTAATTAATCCTCACTCTAAGAAATTTCAAATTTTCATCTAACAAATTTTGTTGGAGCACCTGCATCTAATACACCTTAGCAGAATCATTCGTCAAATTTTGTTAAATGTATTTTCAGTTTTACAAAACTTACAATCGTGCAATTGATCATTAGTCCAATTGATATAACACCACAAAGGCGGAAACATTAAAAACCGGTTTTTCAGAAGTTATAGACCGCATCTCTAAACTCCAGAAATTAATCAGAAAGCTAAAGTAATTTTAAGATAGATGAAAAGAGAGGATCAATCATTGATCTAGATATCCAGCTCAGTTCCATATTTACCTACGATGTTGAGTGTAACAAAGAAGCTGATGACAGGAAGAGCGCTGACCTGACATTCATAAACTCCACTGTCCTCAAGAACAACCTCTCTGATCAAATCATTAAATTAAATAATTTGGAGACTTCAGTTATTTTTGAAAAGAAGTTGAGTCTTTGCCACTAACTCTGATGTTCTAATCCCCATATCTGTTGCAACCTGATGATGAACACTCTTGATATTTTAAACTTAAATTATTTGATTTAATAGAATTTTTAGTTTGAAATATCTAAGGTCTAAGACAGTGGATTGTTAAGATATAGGGATTAGAAAATCAGAGTTTGTGGCAAAACTCGACTTCTTTGGAGATTTTTGTTATCTTCTAGTATTCCTTATAAGTACAGTGGAACCCATGAAACTGTGGAATACTATGACGTCATTTAAGCAATAAGGTTGCAATATCTAACAATAAGGTTGCAATATCTAACAATAAGGTTGCAATATCTAACAATAAGGTTGCAATATCTAACAATAAGGTTGCAATATCTAACACAAAATCTATAAAAAAAATTGCAATTTAAGGACGTTTTGACACCTTAAAGGCGATCCAATCGATCCAGAAAATTGACTTTTCATAGCAGACTGGATCCATGTGTGTTTGAAGATGTTATATTTCAAAAAATCATCTCATGAAGTGAAATAGGATTCATACCTTAAATCTACGGAGTCTCAGGGTCGTCTTAATTTCCGCAAAGAAAATGAGTCTTTGTCACATACTATAATTTTTCAATCCCTATATCTTTGCAACCTGATATTGTAAACTTGTGATATTTTAAACTTCGATTACTTTTTCTATCAGAATTCATAGTTTGAAATATCTAAGGTTTACGACATTGGGTTGCAAAGATATACGAATTAGAAAATCATAGTTTGTGGCAAAGACGTGCACAATTCCTTTATGGGCCTCGCCATAATCTTTAAGCATTATTTAAAAAGGTAGTATACATTATTTTCATATTCTTTTCAAATGCTTATTCTAACGTGCACTGTCTTAAAATGGCACAAAGACATCGACTCGTAAATATTCTTTCAGAAGTAGCGCCATAAATGGACGGGCAAAAAGAGAACCTGTGGACGTGCAGATGGAGAAAGGAGAAAAAACACTTGGTATTATTTTATTTTATGTAAATTATTACTGAATTTTATCAGTGAATATATAAATCTGGAAATAAGTATATTTAATGATTTATTTCCTGATAGATAATATCCACGCATCCTCTACTTCAGAATATCTAAACAAGATCATTACAGAAAACGCAAAAGGATTTAAAGATATATAAAACAACTTTCCATAAAGTAAATAAACAAAATCAAGTTTTCAAATATCTATATCTTTGCAACCTGAAAGTGTATATCTTTGATATTTAAAACTTAGACATTTTTATCTAATTTATCTAGTTCATTATAGTTTGAAATATCAAAGGTATAAGACATCGTGTTGCAAAAATAAAGGGATAAAGCTTGCGGCAAAATTTCTTTTTTTTAAAGTCTGTTGATATTTGATCTGTACGATAATGTTTTCTATTTAAAACATGCATCCAAAAAAATAGCTTTCTTCATTTTGTTATTTATTTTCTCATTATGTCGATGTAAAATCAAAACTAAAGGAGTTACGAGATCAAAAAGTTGCACTAATAATTTCGCATAAATGTTACCTTTTTCTTTGTCTGATTGCACAGTTTGGAATTTTTTTATGGATGAAGTTTTTTTTTTAATTTTTAAATTCCTCATGACGAAGACCCATTTAGAATAATGTGTACAGTCCTTTTCAGCCCAAAACTAATGATTGTTTACTGAGGTAAAGCTGAGCTGGAGAGAATAATGATCAGTCAACATCTTGTCAAGGTTTTCTAGGCTTTATAAGTTCTAGAGTAATTACTGAACAACATGGTTCAGTTTAAAAGAAAGCTAAAATAATTAATACATTTCAGTATTTTGAAATAGATTGCTGAAATTTTTTATTGTATATACAATGATAACCAGAAAACTCTGAAATAGTATCAGTTATGATTTTGAATAAACCAATTAGAATGAGGAGCATGAGACACAGCATTTGAGCAATGTGAACAGACATATTTCACTTTATAAGTAATTTAATAAGTTTCTAGTAAAACTTTATTCTTGACAGCAACATCAAATACGCTTAAGTATTGATAAAATGTCGTCTTCCTATTCCACTGTTTTCTGGTTAGCACTGTACACAAAACAACAACCAACTTTTTAAAGAACATAACTTGCAGTGTTTTGTAAATATCTCCTAGAATCTTCTGATTACGCTAAGTTTAAGTAAAAGAATTAAGTCTTTGCCCAAACTCTGATGTTCTAGTCCCAATATCTTTCCAACCCTATATCGTAGACCTTAGATAATTCAAATTTTAAATTCTATTAGTTCAAATAATGCGTCTTAAATATCTAATGTTTACACAATTAGGTCACTAGGTGTCAAAGATATAAAGAGTAGAAAATGTAAGTTTGTAGAAAAGATATTCCTGCCATGTTAGAATTAAATATTATGTGTTTTCAATAATTATTTTCATTCATTTTTAAGATCGATTAAGAACTATTGAAGACTAAGCTGGACATAAAATAAAACATTGCCAATGAATGAACAGCAAAAAAATCTGTAACAATCGTGTTTTAGAGATTTCGTTCTTCAGATGCTAGCAGCAAGTTTAACATTATTTGTGGAAAATATGTTTTTAAAATAGGAAAAATTAATAATTTAAAAGATGAGCGTGGTTTCAACTGATCAACCAGAGCCCGCGATTTAAAAACTTCTGCTCCAGCCGTAATTCCTGAAACCCGACTTTAAGGACCAATCTACGACCCAACTCTGACGACAGCTTGTGTCACGTGATTGACAGCTGCAAGATCTTCGGAGTTTTGCCCAATGAAAATAAAACCGATCTTGGTTGGTTTCAGTGGAGAATAAGGCTCAAAGTTGCGTCTTGTTCTCATAAACACCCGGAATGCGCCAATTCCTACCATGAAAATCCACCAAATAGAATATTAAACCGGTTTTATATATTAAACTCTGTGGAAAATAAGATGCAGCTTAAATCCGAAAGCTCGAGCCGTAAATAAGGTCCGATTTTTTTAAATCGCGGGCTCAGCAAAGATGACAATGCTAGATTATCAACAGAACTGTTAAATCTTTATCTTATCATTAAAGTGGAAGATAATGTAGTTTATCCAGGTTTAAAAGTGTTTAATTCTAATAATTCTTATATGCACTATTGCAGTAAAATGCACAAATCCCTTAGGTTTATAAACTACAATTGATCAGTTTTCAAATTCTAAACACTGATATCTTACTTATACTTGATCAGGCAAAGCTTTGACGGGTACGGGCATTGTCTTAATTGCAGAAAGGGTCATTTGAAACATATTTAGTTGCATTTTTTCTAACAATTCTGCCAAATAAAACACAGTTCACTTCCGATCACCTTAATTTTTGAACTAGAGGACTAGCAATATAATTAAAATAATTAAGGAAAAGAAAAACAAATTAAAAAATACGCGTCTGAAATATTGTTAAAGACCGTTTAGAGTTACAGGGACTGTCAGCGTATGGTAAGGTTATCCTACTCTGCAACGGTNTGTGGCAAAGACTCAATTCCTTTTCATCTGAACAATATTGCATTCAAGCTTGAAAGCTGTATAATTATGACAATTGTCTTGTCTTTTTTCTCTATATATTGAGACGCCACAATTAAAAAAATTAAATTTTCAAAGAGAAGATGATCATATATCATGTATCCTTGTTCAGACAATGGAAATCGGGCATGACACTCTCACTTGAAATTATGTTTATTGGTCTTTTTTATAAATCCGACCTACAAAAGTTGTGCATCCGACCTACTAAAGTTGTGCATCCGACCTACTAAAGTTGTGCATCCGACCTACTAAAGTTGTGCATCTGACCTACTAAGTTGTGCATCCGACCTACTGAAGTTGTGCATCCGACCTACTAAAGTTGTGCATCCGACCTACAAAATTTGTGCATCCGACCTACAAAAGTTGTGTATCCGACCTACAAAAGTTGTGTATCCGACCTTCTAAAGTTGTGCATCCGACCTACAAAAGTTGTGCATCCGACCTACAAAAGTTGTGCATTCGATCTTCTAAAGTTGTGCATCCGACCTACAAAAGTTGTGCATCCGACCTACAAAAGTTGTGCATCCGACCTTCTAAAGTTGTGCATCCGACCTACAAAATTTGTGCATTCTACCTACAAAAGTTGTGCATCCGACCTTCTACCTACAAAAGTTGTGCATCCGACCTTCTGACCTACAAAAGTTGTGCATCCTACCTACAAAAGTTGTGCATCCGACCTTCTAAAGTTGTGCATCCGACCTACCAAAATTGTGCATCCGGCCCTTCAGTGGTAAATATTTTCTCCGAACTCAAAGTTAGAAACATGCATCAAATTTTCAAATATTTCTTCCAAAACTATTATGAACATAATTTAGTGTAGGAATTTCGTCTTGAGATGGGTTTTATGCTTTTTTGTGGCCAATTTTATGAAAGTTAGAAAATTGGATCCCGTTAAAAATAAATATTTCTCAAAAGTTTTATATCTCAACTCTAAAAAGTGCTAAAGAAAATAAGTGTTTGCCTCAAATTCGGATTTTCTAATCCCTATTTTGGCGAAACAAAGTGTAGTAAACCTTTGAAATTCTGTTAGATCCATAAGCCCATTAGTTTGCAAAAATAAAGGGGTTAGAAAATTAGTCTCTCTACTGTTAAATCTAATTACATCTCATATTTATCTAAAAACTAAACAAATAATGTTTTAATCTCTCTACTGTTAAATCTAATTACATCTTATATTAATCTAAAAGCTAAACAAATAATGTTTTTTATTTTTTTTACTGTAAAATCGCCATTTCACCCTGACCATTTAAAAGATTTAAATTTAAATTACCCACATCAAAATTCGAGCTTTTATCCAGGAAATAAAAATTTTAAAAATGAAGCGTATGAAACACAAAAAAAAAATTCGTTAAATTTTTTCATTTGTTTAAACATTTGGAAAAAAAGGTTCATATTTGAAACTTTATTGGACTGAAAATATTAAAATTTTCAAGAGTGAATTGACGAAAAACAAACATTTCAAGATTATACTTGACATTTGTTGTGAAAATTCAGTTGTTTCCTTTGATCTAAAAGTAGTTTAATCAGGAGTGTTCAGTGTTTCACTTTTTCTAGATAGTTCCATGTCTTATGTTAGCATGCTCTGGTTGCGACGTAATATATAATATAAAGACTATTATTGTCAGGTTGACCTACCTAGCTAGAACACAGGTTAAGAGACTGACATACCTGGTTAAATACCAGGTTGAGAGGTTGACTTGACTATTAATAAACCAGGTTTAAAGTTGACCTACCTAGCTAGAAACTCGGTTTAGAAGTTAACCTACCTCACAAAAAACCAGGTTTAAAAGTTGACTAACCTAGCTAGAAAACCAGGTTGGTTAAGGGGTTGACCTACATAGCTAGAAACCAGGTTAGAAAGTTGACCACCTGGCTAGAAAACAGATTAAAAGGTTGACCTACCTGGCTAGAAACCAGGTTAACAGATTGACTTTCCTGGCTAAAAACCAGGTTGACGGGTGAACCTACCTGAATAGAAACCAGGTTAGAAATTAGACCAACCTGGCAAGAATCCAGATTAAAAGGTTGACCTCCCTAGCTAGAAACCAGGTTAACAGATTGACTTTCCGGGCTAAAAACCAGGTTGAGGGGTGAACCTACCTGGCTAGAAACCGTTTTTAGAACTTGAACTTCCTGGCTAGAAACCAGGTTAACAGATTGACCTCCTTAGCTAGAAAATAGGTTAGAAAGTTGGCCTCACTAGCTAAAAACTAGGTTAAGGTCTAATCTATCTATTTAGAAATCAGGTTTAGAAGCTGGGTTAGAAAATTGACCTCCCTAGCTAGAAACTAGGTTAAGGTCTAACCTACCTAGCTAGAAATCAGGTTTAGAAGCTGGGTTAGAAATTTGGCCTCCCTAGCTAGAAACCAGGTTAGAAAGTTGACCTACCTGTCAAGAAACCAGGTTTGAAAGTTGACCTACCTAGCTAAAGCCCAGGTTGAGAGGGTGACCTACCTGGCTAGAAACCTAGTGTTACTAATGTAAGTATATAGGCCAGCAGAGAGAATATGCATCGAATCCTGCCGTAACCAGGAAACCTAAATATTTACAAATTACAATGTATAATGTTTGTAGATGAACAGTTTATGTACATTGGGTACATGTATGATATGTACAGTGAAAACTAGAAAACTCTGGAATAGGAAGACGACTTTGAGACTTAAATAGTCCCATTAATATGACAAACAACAATTTTCCAGTGTTACTCTGACCATCTCACTTCATAAGGTATTTTTAAGCTTTATAATCTGTATAATAGAAGAAAATGGATTGAAACAGCGGTATTATATGTACCTCTACGGATTGTTTATATTCATCATTTATATTTGTCTAAAGCAAAGTTACATTAAACAATATAAAAGTTTACATTTTAATACTAATACTCATTTCTCTAGATATCGCATTTTATGATTAATAAGGTTTGCCAAAAAACAGGTGCAATACAAGTCTTTTAGCATAAGTATAGTTTAGCTATTCAGATATGGTTTTCAGAAATGGAGTTTCTTGGTCCCAGTCTAGTGTTTTTCGTTTTCTAAAAATGTGGTATGATGACAGCACTGCAATTGGCTTGATAGATTTTCGCATATTGCTTTGAAACTAACACTGGGTTTGCAGAACTTCTGCCGTTTCTTTAGAGTTTATTTAAAAAAGCTCAAAAATATCAATCTTTTCCTCCATTCTATCGATAATTACTAGATCTGGTTTCTGTGCGGTCACAAGTAGGTGGGGGGGAACAGTACCTCCCCCTGGAAGGGTATGGGACGGGATGTCGGAATACATCAGAAATCGGTCAATATCAATTAATCCAGTTATATATTTAATAAGATTGTTGTGCCTCCAAGTATATATTTTTTGGTGTAGTGCAACCTTGCAGCAGTTCAAAATATGGTTTTTAGTTTCTTGTCTTATTCCCTGCAATTCAGCACCTGCCAGTAAACATAGTTTACAGAGATCTGATGCAGATTTTCCCCATTGTAGAAGGCTAGTTTGTGTAGGCAGGGTGTCCAAACAGGAGTTGAGTCGAAATTTCAGAGTACCTTTCTTCAGATTGAACATATAAGATTTCCAGATCATGTCAAATTTTTCAAACATTGCCAGGCAGAGAAAATGTCCTTGTTTTATGAGTGTTTCTGTATTTTCTCTCCAGTAAGTTTAATTTTCAAAAGATAATTTTTCACTGACGGTTGTTTTCATTTTTTTATAGCATTGATGTTTGGAAGCTTGGTCATCCTACTCAGGCATTTCTGCTTGACCATAGTTGTTGAAACATTTTTTTTGCGTAGTCTGTGATGGAATTTTTGCGGAGCCAATTATTTTCGATTGTAAGGCAGAGTTACTGTTTCATCACCCAGTATTCTCATCCTATTGTATGCTTGCGTTATAGTTGTTTTGAACAGGGTGGATATTGAAGTGATGTCTAGGCCTGTTTTCAAGTGTAGAGCAGCATTTGTTGTACAGGGTGGTAATCCAGTCCATTTTTTCACAAATCTATCCGTGATTTGTCTAGTTTCTTCCGATGACTCTGTTATATTGTATGAACAGTGAGCAGAAATCGAATAGAAGGAATGAAATAATGTTTGTAGATCCAGACTTTATATTCATCTCGAATAAGAAGTGCATTCTATTTATTAGTTTTGTTTCAAATTCACTCTTGATGTAATTAACTGCATCCTTTACAGATTATGTACATTTTGTACTAAACACCCTTCATCTTTTAGATTAAATAAAATGTTAGAAACTAATATTTAAATCTTACAAAGAATTATTAAATTATAATAATAATACCGTTTTGTTTCCAAGATTGAAGACTCTGCATTTGAGCTGAGCAGTGAGCCCCCGAGCTAGAGTAATGTTTGAAGGTATCCTAATATCAAATTTTGGCTCAGAACTCTCCCTAACTCTCAAACTAGACTTTATATCACTTCCAGAGTCACGAAGAACTCTTTTGTCACTTTTCGAATCTCTAAGATCATTGGTGTCACTTTCAGCTTTTAGATCACTTTTTGAGTCTCCAAGAATCCATGAATCCCTTTCTATATCACTTATTATCCAGGGAACACTTCCGGAGTCTCGGATAACTCTTGAATTGCTGTCTGGGTATCTGAGAATATTTTGGGCACTGAGCAGGTTTCTTCTATCACGCTGAGAGTCAGCTTGAGGACGGTTTAACACTTGTGTACTATTAGTTTGCTTGATTAATGGTCCATAATGTCCAAATACTTTTGTTTCTGGTCCATAGTTTGGTGGTCCACTAAATTGTACTTGACTACTTGGCCCATTTCTAATGGGCCTTTCAAGTCCCGTCGTTAGCCCTTTAGGTCCTCTGTGTATCCCTGTAGGGTCCCTTGTATACCCTCTGAACCCCTGAGATTGAACTCCTTGCCCCTGAAATCCTTGATTCTGTTCAGCTTTTGTCCATCCACACATTCCTGAAACATTGTTCTAGATTTAGAAAATATTTAGAAAATGTTTTGGCTCATTTAGTGAAAATGCCAACCCTTCTTCCCCCCCCTCTTCACGTCTGAAATGCTAAATGCAATAAAAGCTTTATCAAGAGACTGGTTTAAGTCTGCAGCAAATTTGAGAAAATATCATCAAGTTTCAAATCAAAATTTCAATAAAAAAGAAAATGCGATCTAAAAATGTTATCTATAAGTTTAGAGTTCAAGTGGTTGTGTATAGAAGAATGGCAATGGGGTTTCATCTTTGTCAAATTTCCTTTGGAAGGTGGGGGGGGGGGGGGTCCTTCACAAAAATCTCCCCCCCCCTGTATGCGCCCCAGAGTTTATTGAGTGTACTGAGGTTAGATTCTGATAGCTCTTAAAGAGGTTTCCAAAAAACTACATATATGAACATACCCCGCGTATTACAGAATAAAGTATATACACTGTTCAGATTAAACTCTTTTACATGAGTGACCTATTGGATAGAATCAGTGGAGAGTACAATTCTGTACGTCCACATCAAAAATCTCCAATATATATTTACTGTTTAGGTTGTTTAACAACAGGTTTATTCATTTTTTGACAAAACTCAAGTTTTGTTTTTCCTCTCCATGTTTATCTACTCTGTGATTAAGACTCGATTTCCTCTCCATGTTTATCTACTCTGTGGTTAAGACTCGATTTCCTCTCCAAGTTTATATACTCCACGATATCTCTGCATCGGGCCCAATAACAATAAGCTGTAATGAAGACTTACATTATAATAAAGATAAGAATGTTGCTAGTTTGAGGATAAACAAGCAATATCTAATTATCTATGTATATATATATTTAAAGGTCAGAAAAAGAGACATTTCTGAAATACAGAACAACGAAAAGAAATTGGGTCTTTGCCACTAACTCAACTTTTCAGATTATCTTTGCAACCAGATGGTGTAAACCTTTAATATTTTANTTTCTGTATTCTGTATCCTATATTTTTGTATTCGGTATCATATCCTATATATATATCATGTATTCGATATTATGTATTCTGTGTCCTGTATCCTGTATCATGTGTTCTGTATTCTGTATTCTGTATCCAGTATTATGTATCCTGTATCTTGTGTCCTGTATCCTGTATTCACAATGTTTCCTATGACAGTTGAATATGAGTCTCCTTTGTTACAAATTGAACGTATGTTCATAATTCAAACATAAACATTTGTGTTCTTCAGGTTCGTAATAATACTTTTTTATTCAGGGAGAGCAAAAAATGTAGTTCATAATGTTTGTTTGTTTGTGTGTATGTCCGAACATAACTCATGAACTGATTTGCCTCAAAATTTAATTGAAATGTTCTTTGCTTGGTTTCGAGGTTCTAAGATGAGTGGGTCTAAAAATAGCTAAAATTGTAATTGAAGACCAAGTGCGGGTAAACAGCGGGAGTAGCTATAAGCGCGCAACACTGGGTTTCAAGCTCAATAGAATGATATAAAAAGTAATCCCTTTTTTATATTTACGAACCCCTTGACCGATTTAACTCAAATTGTGATGGGAGAACTCGAACGAAAGTCGGAAAATGTTCTTTGCTTGTTTTAAGAATTTGAGAATTTGACTTTAATAGGGCAATTTTAGCTTCCAGGCAAAGTTGGGTACCCAAGCAAGTCACTTTCTTGTGGAGTTCATATTGATAACATAAGCAAATTATTAATTAGGAAGATTTAAAAAAAAATACGTTTCTTCTACCTCCTACCAGTTCTTAATTTTTATATTTGTGAGAAAAAAAAATGTTGCAAAAATTTCGACGTCTTGAAATTGACAGTTATGCATATTTAGCTGTAATCATACACGATGTTTTAAATGAGCCTTTACTTTCGAACCTGTTTTCTGTGGTTATCTTTATTAAACTTTTATTAAGACTACAATGTTTAGATAATCAAGAATGTCAGATCAAAACCTCATTGATCCAGAAATAGTTTTAACAAATTAATTTTCTTTTTTCGTACTTTGGCATAAAAAATTAAAACTAGAGAGTTACGAAGTCACAAAGTTGTAGAAGCAATTTTTCCTTTTTCTTATATTTAAATTGGATTAAATTATTAAGAAGGACTTACCCGTAATGTAGATGAGAAAGAACATAGTAATGTTCCACACCATTTGTATGTTCTTCATTCTGCTAAACTGTATCAACAGTATATCCAGAATATCAAGGGTTTATATTATCTAATGTATCTACATATACAATGTACATACCACCCATGAGTGCAGTACACCTGACCATGCACTACAATTGTACCCATGGTGTCTGTAAGAGTTTGTACCGTATCGCAATCTGCTTGGGCCTAACTTGCCCAGTTTTACGTAACTCTCATTGGATGGTCAGGATTGGCTAAAACACGTTTTGCATTAAAATTCATGATTTTTTTCGTTTTTTTATGAAATACAAAAAATTTTGGTTAAAAACATCAAATCATGAGACGTTTTAAAAAGTCAATTTACCACCAAATATTTGGTTTAAAAGTGCATTTAGTATTTTTGCAATGCAAATGCTTGCATTCTTTACTTTGCCAATATCTGTTGGCACTTTAGAGAATATAAAATACTTATTGCATTCTGTTCACTGCTTTAAAATATCTGTTGGCACTTTAGAGAATATAAAATACTTTTTGCATTCTGTTCGCTGCTTTAAAATGCCCGAATTACTCACAGGAGTGTATAAACCCAATTTCGTCTAAAATTTAAAATGTTTTTTTTTGGAAAAAAACATTCACTACTATACTGTTTCCTTTCATTTATGTTTTTAAATTCTGTTTTGTTTTTCCCTATTTTACTAGTTGAAATTTAGTGTCTTTTAACAAATTCACAACGGTTGAAAATTTAAGAGTTTGCTTTAATCCATTTAAACTGTTTCTGCTAGCAGAACTCTCCGGAAACTAATAGATTTGTCCTGAGAAAAGAGTCTACGCGACTTTGCTCGGATAGTCGGAGTTCTACGCGGTCTTTTTTTCGGAGATTTAAACCTTCATTCAGATATTTTGTTTAGAGTGAAAACGTTTAAACGAAATCGACTCTTTAGCAAATGTCGGACAATTTTTCTTCTCTTTTTAAATTAGAAAAAAACATTCCCTAACACTAATAAACAAATAATAAAATTTAGGAAAAGTTAACACCAAAGGTTCGCCAAAATATTCAATAGGTTTTCTTAAATTTAGAAAAATTGCCAATAAAAATAGAAAGATCTTAATTTCTCTTAAAGGGACCCTTTACATAAATATTCATAGAGATACCTTTAAATTCTTTACTGATCAATAATAATGAAGATAACGTCGTTTCAATGTTGGAAAAGTGTTTAATTCTGATAACGCCTCCATTGTTTTCCTACACTAGAAATGCTTAGGACAATTTTGTAGCGAAACCACAATTGAAAATAATCGGTTTTCAAATTTGTAAGCATTGATATTTGATAATATCCTATCAGAAAAAGCTTTTTGTAGTCCTATCGGAAATGCCACTAAAAATAAAGGGTCACATGATTTTTCATCAACAGTCCCTTTAAAAGTAACCCCAAAACTTAATAATCTATATAAAGAAAAAAAGCAATCCTTATTTTTTAACAAATGGTTTAAGTCTAAATGAATTTTTCTTAAATGAATGTTTCTCCATCTTAATTAATTATACATAGCACTAAATAAATTGGGAGTGTTATATTAGTTACAAAAAAGCTTGCCAAACACGGAATTTCTAAATTCAAAATTCAATACATAATGTAAAACACGGTCAAAAGGTCAGTCAAAAAATGTCTTAAACCCTTTGTAGTTTGTTTAACAAGCACTCTCATTTTAGACACTATCACCGTGAAATTTTGTGACTTTTAATGAAGAGCACTTTCAGAGATTTTTTGTTAAAAAATAAAATTTTTTGATTTATAGGGTAGGGTACAGGGCGGTAAAAAGTCCGGTCTGCGAAAAAAATCTAATATAGCACATAATGTTTTTAAGTCTACAGATCTTAAAACTATATTTTTGAAAAGCCCTTGAAAATACATGTGTCACACTTTGATATTTATATAAAACAAAACAAAAAATATTTTTTCCTTTATTTTTACCCTTTTTTAAGCATTTTTTTCCACCCTCCCTAGCACTCAAACTTTTAAAGTTATCGGTCTAATTTTGTTTTATTTGANCCCTTTACATATTATTCTATATGGCCTTTTTCTATGGGGGTGGGCGAAACGCCCTCCAGGCTATACATAAATTCAGACCCCCCAGCCTTTGTAGGTTTAAAATGGACTATGAACAATGACCATGTACTGCAATCTATACCTTTACTTTAAGACCTTTTCTATGGGGGAGGGCATAAACATAGATAAATTCAGGCACCCAAATCCTTTAAGTTAAAAACTCAAGTTTTTTATCTAATTAAAATTGACGGAACAGGTGAAATATTCCGACATATTTACTCTTCATCACTCAAACACATGCATCAGGGGTTATCAGAATTCAAGCACGGCGGTTCAATGATCTGTTGACGAACGAAAATTTAAGAAAATTAACGGAAAAAATCCGTTAAGCTATAAGATAAACATGAACTAAAATAACACGCAGTTCTCCCTAACATATCAGGGGTCAATATATACCATTTTGGAATCCTCAATCATAGTGCTGTAGTATAGACTAAAATTCGTCCTTGCAAAATATGTGCAAAGTCTGAATTTTAAGAGAGGTCACCAATTTGACATTGTTCGATCTTAGACCTTTTTTTCAATAATCAAACTCTTTAAACATAAAAACGAGGTCTCAAATTGAAAAATGTCAAATCAGTGAACTCTTTAAAAATTTTATTGGTCACGGAAAGATTAAAATAACCTATTTACATAGTCACCTTTTACAAATTGTTGCACCTATTTTGTAAGCGTGAGTTTTTTGAATTGGCGTTTGAGGAATATGTAGAGTCGCCATGACGTACATTCCATTGAGGTAATGGTAATTAAAACACCATTTTAGAGAAACCAACACTGAGTTCTCTGTCGTTGTTGATTAGTAAATTGTTTAAATGGAATCGATTTAATTCGGGAATCTTTATGTGGAGGTTCACTTGATGTTAAGCATACAATCCTTTTAAACGTAAAACTATTTGTTGAACATTAACAGTTACTTAACGAGCCTTTTCGTTTTCTAAACTTAAAGTTAACGAAGTTAACGAAGCTAACGAATGGACTGAAAAGGTGCAAACGTTCAGATTTTTGTTAAAAAGATGCAGTTTTTGGAAATGTCAGGTGATGGGGAAAATATTTCTGAAAATTAATGATAAATCGACAGAAAACATCATAAAAAAGGTTTATTGTTTTGCGGCTAGGACAGGCTAGGGGGGCCGAGCGCTGTGGCTGCTAGCTCGAATGAATATGAAAATAGTTTAAGTTAAACAAAAAGTAGGCTGAATGAATTTTTGCCCGTTTGTTTCACTTTTTGACCCTTGGTCGTTTTACCCTTGGTTGTTTTACCCTGTGTCACATTTTTGACTGTTTGCGTTTGACCCTATGGCATTTGACCCTTTGTCTTTTGACCCTATGTCGGTGAATCGTGTTCCCAACTATCTTTGGGACATCAAGTAGAAACTGCTTGTGATTATAGGCAGAAAGGGGGGGGGGATAAGATGATAGAGCCCTTGTTTATATCCAATAAAAGTCAGAACGCTGACTCAATCGGTTTGTTTTTAACAAAACTCGCTCAAACATCTATAGAACATGACCACGTTCACAAGTAAAGTTTAAGAATTCATCAGTGTAAACAGAAAAATTCCTGAAATTTTTAGTTTAATGAAGGACAAAGAAAACAGGGTGATAGAAAAGCAACATTTAAAAGTAGAAATTGTTACTAAACTAGATTTTTTCCAATACTCGCATTAAAGTGGGTCAGCTCAGTTAACCTCCCAATCAACGTCAAATTCTGAAAATTGCACTTTGTCAGTATAGCCTCAGACCTCTCCACACGGAATATATAAGGCTTTACTTCTAGCCCCTTTACTCCCCCCCCCCCCCCCCCCCCCCACACACTTTACCGTATATTCATTCATCTTTGTTTCTGCTAGTTTGGACAAGAAAAATTATACATTTCAGATTTGAGCACAGTGACATTTAAACTCTGTCCTTTCCAGTTTCCACAATCTGTTAATCATTTACATAAAATTAGGAAGTTTAATAAATATTTATCCTGTTTGCGTCATAATATCACCATAATATCACCATAATATCACCATCCATCTTTATCTTCTTGTCCGCATAAAAAACGATTATGTATGATTTCTCATTTTTGGGAGAATTATAGAAGAAAGAACATTTTTAATAACATCACAATAAAATGCGCACTTTGATTTGGTGTACGGCTCTGTTATGCCTTGTATAACCTGCTTGTGTACTGTACACAGCTATTCGGCCTGGCACTTTTGAGTTTTCAGTTGTCATGACCGGTTCTATAAAAAAGTTTTAGTTCAGCCGTTTACACAATCTGTAGCCATTATCCTTTGTAGCTGTTATAGACTTAGCTTTTATAATGATAATTTACTGCTTTCAAATATGTCCATAATTCTTTTTCTAAATTTTATACATAGTATTCAGATCTCCCTGTTTTAATAACGAATTTCTAAAATTAATGAAACCAATTTCAATTTTTAAAAATTTACATCCATAAAGCCTGGGCTTATGTGTGTTCCCACAAACAAAATTTGGTCCGATCTTGATGTTTGATATAAACAATCATGCTAAGAAATATAGATAAGAAAATTGAAATAAGAAAAGATTTGATTTTTCCCCCTAGTAATATAACAAATTCAATACATTACAACAAGTTTTCATTTGTAGAAAACTTTTTTCCAATATTTATTATCTTCAGGGGCGGATACAGGATTTAAGTGAGGGGGGGGGCCAAGATTTTTTAGGAACAAGAAAAATAATAATTAGGAACAAAAAATCGTGGCGCAGGCGAAAATTTTGTTTGACTTAAAAGACTCAAAAAGAGTCAAAATTAATCACTAAAGACTAAAAAACTAGATTTTTTACTTTTAGGAACAAAATTAAAGGATTAGAACAGGAATTTAGGAACAATTAATAGATTGTTCAGGAATTAGGAACAAAATTAATAGATTAGGAAAGGAATTTAGGAACCATAAAAAGATTGTTCAGGAATTAGGAACAAAAATAAAGGATTAGGACAGGGATTTAAGGTGGGTCGGACACAGTATTAGGAAAAGGAACAATAATAGGAACATTAGCAATTTAAGAACAAAAAGAAAATAACAAGTTATACTTAAATGCATGAAAATTAGGAACAATATTACAATTTTGATAAATGAGTATTGATTAAGGAACATTACTAGCTATGAACAATATTATAACTTAAGTCTAGTTTCTTACAAATTTCTAATTCTAAATTTATCGTTAACAATAACATTTACTTGTTGTCGTTGATTTTTAAATTAAACTAAAGAAAAGAAAGTCAAGATTTCCATTAAATAAAAAATCAAATAGCTTGAAATTGAAAAACACATACGATTTATCAAATTGGGAACATTTTTTGCCTCGAAATCCACCTTGAATCTGTCAGGGGGGGCGAATGTCCCCCCGCCCCCCACCCCTGTATCCGCCCCTGATTATCTTAAAGAAACAAAATAAATTATATTTTCTATTCTTTTCTAAAGAAACTTAGTCTTTGGCGCAAAAAAATTAGATTTTCTAATCTCTATATCTTTGCAACCCAATTTCATATACATTAGATATTTTAAACTAGAAATTCTGTGAGATCAAATAATATAAGTTTTAATTATCAAAGGTTTACACCATCAGGTTAAAAAGACTTTTCATATTAATTGAAAAGGTATTTTTTAAATATTGATATTTATATTTTAATCTATATCTCCAAATTTAAACGTCTCTTTAAAGTAAATTTAAACATATGTAAATACAAGCTTAAACTCTATATTCTATTGGAACAAGATAGATTAAATTGTATGGGGTTAACTCCTATTATTTATTGCAAAATCAAGTTTTGTTATGCAATAAATGTGCAAAAACAAAAAAGTGCACGATCTATCATAAATTATACATTTTTAAAAATCCCTTTACAAAGCTAATTAAAATATGCAAAAACATTTTTCAAAACTAAATGTGTATGCCTTATGACTCAGACAATAGGTGCAATAGCCCCGCTTTGCACCTATTTGCATTTGATGATTAAAAAAAGTAAAAAAAACACACGCTTAAGTTGTATGGATCCCACTGCAAGATTTCGTGCATACATCTTCTCATCGACTTTATCACAATAAAACTAAGACTTATCCTAATTTAAAATTAACAATCAGATAATTTAGTTTCTAGACCCTAATCTCTACAATGGGACCAATACAAGTTTAGAATATGAAGACGACCTTTCAGTAATTTTAATATATTTGATGTTTTTGTAAGCAAATAGTGTTGAATCTTGAAAATCCCTTGCGCGCAATTTCGCGGAATTGCACGCAGATGTTCTTAAATGGCGTGCAATTGTGTAGAATCGCGTGAAATTGCGAGAAGTTTACAGGGCTTGCAATTGCGCGCAAGTAAAGTCCACTTGCGTTGTTTCATGTTCATTGGACTATTTAAAAACTTGAGTCGAATTTATTCATCTTCCTGAATTCCACAGTTTTATGAGCCTCACTGCACAATCAGATAATCAGGGTAAATCCCTCCTGTTTAATAAATAAAAGAGTATTAAAAGAGTTTATTGAGTCTAGACTTTATAAAAAGCATTTGACGATTTGACCAAATCCAAATCAATCTTGATTTAATTTAAGGAATTTTAGAACAACACAGATATGTTGTGAACCCCAAAATGATGATTAAACCCAATTATTAGGTTCCGAACCTCCCAAATATCTTCTGAACCCCACAGCTATGTTATGAACCACACCACAGAGCGTTAAATCCCACATTTTCCGAGCCGCCCAAATATGCTTCAAATGCCCGATTGTTTTGAATTCTGAAATAGGTGGCGAACCACACAACAAGATTCTGAGCCACACAACAAGATTCTGAGCCACACAACAAGATTCCGAACCTCACTACTAGGTTATTTGTAAACAAGATTCTAAGTTCGGTTCATTTCAAAAACCTGACCAACATCTAACTATCTAAATATATATATATAAATAAATATCGATTTTCCCTCCAAAAAGTTGAAAAATCTCTCAAATATCGACAAAATCTGCTAAATATTCTTACGTGCATTACGTTAGACAAGTATACCAATATGTTCGCAGGTATAGAAACAATAATTAAGAAGAAACACATAAGAACGAAAATTTCTTCGGATGCCTTGTAAAATAAGTTTCTTAGTCTCAGTTTGTTTGTCAAAACATGTAGCTCACCCTGGACTAGGTGAATTTAAATTCAATCCCTTTTTTTCTCCATAATTTCAAAAATCTTAAAAGTCACAGAGTTGCCTAAAACACACCTGCCAACAAAAAGATGCATTGAAATTTCAACGGATCTGGAGCTTTAATTATTTTTTAAAAAATCGGTCTTTAAACTGTATGTTTTCTTTTTTATTATTTTCCTTCACAATATTAATATCTCTCAAGACAGCTAAATCCTTTGCGTTTTATCGTCTGCATAATATACCCTCAATGAAGAGGATCATAACAGTTATTTAGTATTTACATAAACAAAGCTCATTTTCATATTTACACATTTTATATTCATGGCGTTCATAAATACAAAACTATATATTTTTTCAGCCCAATGTTGTATACCTAAGATATTGTATACCATAAAACATAAGTTTGAAATATCAATGGTTTACACCATCAGACTGCAGAGATATAGGGATTACAGTATTTGAGTTTGTGGCAGAGATTCAATTCCTTTGAATACATTTTATAGTTAAATTCTACCAAATATAAACCCGAACGTTTTTTTCTTTGGTTTTAACTTGAAAGAATATTGTAATTTGCAACTGTTTAATCAATTTTAGTTTTTAAAAGTTTCTGTTTAAAAACCTAAATTGAAATCTATTTTGGGTGAAACACTGCCTTTTAAAATAAAGTACAGTGGAAGAATAATTCCCTAGTTATGAGGTATTATATTTTCTAAATAATCTCTGTAAAACTATAATCCTGCCGAACAATAAGTAATTTACGAGAAAACTTGCTTTCAAGCATCCTGGTGCAGAGTGCATGCAATATGACATTAAAGCCAAAAGTGAATTCTTAAATATAAAAGTATAAAGCATTAAATCAAGTAGGATGACGTTTTAACATATTCCAGTTATACCAAATACATACTTTGTAGTTAATGGGAGTGTTCACTTGTATGAAAATACAAATAACAAAACAGTTTTCAAACCGATCGGTCCAACATTTTGTGTGACCCGAGGGCTGGTCGAAAATAAATAATTTTTTTTACAAGATTAAAAGTAATATTGAAAGTAACATTGAAAGCAATATTGAAAGTAATATTGAATGTAATATTAAAAGTATAACATTGAAAGTAATATTGAAAGTAATGTTGAAAGTAATATTGAAAGTAATACTGAAAGTAATTTTGAAATTAG
This sequence comes from Eurytemora carolleeae, assembly GCF_000591075.1. Taxonomy (NCBI): domain Eukaryota; kingdom Metazoa; phylum Arthropoda; class Copepoda; order Calanoida; family Temoridae; genus Eurytemora; species Eurytemora carolleeae. The sequence goes on along the minus strand of NW_019396298.1, from coordinate 167,594 downwards.
TCATGAAAGTAATATCGAAAGTAATATTGAAAGTAATATTGAAAGTAATATTGAAAGTAATTTTGAATGTAACATTGAAAGTATAACATTTAAAGTAATATTGAAAGTAATATTGAAAGTAATATTGAAAGTAATATTGAAAGTAATATTGAAAGTAATAGTGAAAGCAATATTGAAAGTAATATTGAAAGCAATATTAAATTTATAACATTGAAAGTAATATTGAAAGTAATATTAAAAGTAATGTTGAAAGTAATATTAAAAATAATATTGAAAGTAATATTGAAAGTAATATTGAAAGTAATAATCAAAGTAATATTGAAAGTAATAGTGAAAGCAATATTGAAAGTAATATTGAATGTAATATTGAAAGTATAACATTGAAAGTAATATTGAAAGTAATATTGAAAGTAATATTGAAAGTAATATTTAAAGTAATATTGAAAGTAATAAACGTAAATAATCCAAGGAAAGGTTAGATTAAGGATTTATATATTAAACCTGAAAGGTTAACAATATATTTCCAGCTTTTTGTCCAAGTGACATTGATTCATCGACTATTGGGAAAAGTACCGCAAGTCAAACACTTTTAAGAAGTCATTATTTGACAATCACAAGTTTCTTTAAGGAATTGTTAATGTGGTTTCAAATTTTTAAGTAACACTCCATATTCAGAATTCACAAAATTACCATTTTTCTGAGAAAATTGGAAGATCGTCGTTGTCAATATTCTTATTTTTACTCTTTCTACTGTAGAGAAACAACATTTCTACTATAGAGAAACAACATTTCTACTATAGAGAAACAACATTTCTACTATAGAGAAACAACATTTCTACTATAGAGAAACAACATTTGAAAATGTCCAATTTTCAGATCAAATTTTAAGGCTATCTCCTTATCATTTTTGCTCAGGTTTAAAAGGTTTAAAAGGTTTAAAAGGTTTAAAAGGTACCTAATGCGAAAATTGTGAATTGAACAAGTAACTCTAAAGCAAACATTAACAAATGGATTTTTAAAGAAACCACAATTACAAATAATCAAGTTTAAAGATTAAATGATGGAGATATCATTATCCCAAAAAAATAAGACATAGCTTTTTAAAGTTAGCGATGTCAATTAGACTATTTTTATAAATAGATAGTCAATTAACATTATGTCTACCCGTTACAGTCTCTTTAAGACTTTAATATTTTTGGGTTTTAATCTGAGAAATGATATTTAAAAATACAGTCAGGCATCGTAAAAAGATATGTTGATAATAAACTTCTTTTACTAACTTAGTTTAAAGGGATTGTAAGTGTATTTTAACGTGAGTAGTCTAAACATTTATAGTGCTGCGCATTCCCGATTGCCTGAATAAAATAGATGAATATATTATTATTGATACAGCATGGTAGGTGTAAATTATCAGAATTTAACATATTCCAAAATAGAAAAATGAATATCTAACATATCATTGTTTAGTTCAAGGTTTACAGGGTACCACTGTCACTATATGAATAGAGGATCATTTGAAATTAAGTATACAGTCCTTTTAATATATTCTGAATTCACTTACTTGTTACATAAAGTAAACAAAAGATCTCCCCCTCAACCCTCGTCATAAAAGCTATATATTACACTCTCAAGTATTATTTGCTTCAAACTTTCAATTCTCTTCTTTAATCATCAAAATTCAGTGTGACGATTCTTTTTATATAAATGACACAAATGAATATAATTTTATTATGATTTAAGAATAAACATCTTAGATTCTTGTAAAGTCTCTTGAACGGAAAAAAACCATGCATTCTTATAAGCAGACCCCTAAACTATACCATAAGGAATCCATTATATTTAACAAAAATTACTTATTTTGCAGTCATTTTTGCTGCCAATTTTTTTAGTTTTAGGACTGTTTTGGTCAAGAAAAGGTCGGAGCAAGAATAGGACAGTTTTAACCCATCCAACCTGGAGTTTCAGGTCGGATTGCTGCCAATTTTTTTGTTGTTGAATACCAGCGATATTTTCATTTTTTATTTAGAGTGTAATACCATTGCACTTCTGTAAGTTTATCTCGTATAATTTTGTTGTTGTTTATAATGATTCTCTGTTATGAGATGGCACTTCATCCAATGACTGTAAATAAACAAGAGTACAACCCCCCTGGGTGTAGGCTGTATAGAACCTACAGGGTTCTTCAAAAAGTATTCGTCTTTAATGACGACTTGTCCATTACTCATTAAATATCATATTTATACTTATTTTTTTTGCATAGAAAATAATCTTTAATTTTAGAAAATAACCTGAAAGAATTCTAAACACAAACTTAAATTTTCTAATCCCTATATCTTTGTAGCCTGATGTAAACCTTCGATATTTCAAACTTAAACTTTTTGATATAACAGAATTTATAGTTTTGGCGTCTGGTTGAAAAGATACAGATACAAAAACTCATTTCCTATTTTAAAAGTAGCTTCAAGATTAAAGGCTCTATCAAAATTTCAAGTTTTAAAATAACAGAGACTAAAATAAAGAAAGAATTTTTGGGATGTTTCATCATTTTTTAATGCTCTTTTTCTAATCGTGTCTGTTCACTTCAATGTATAATGACAAAAACTCTCAAAATCCCATGGAATGTTTTTAGACAGACAAAATTTGTTTTTTTTCATTCAATTAATTTAGATGAAAACACTTTTGGAAAAACAGCATTGAAAAAAAAATCTTGAATTGTTATGTTTAGCAATGTAGGAAAAAACTTGATCCATATCAAGTATCGTTTAAAGGGTAAAACTATTGCTAAAAAAATCAAGCAGAAAATATTTGCAATTTATAATTGAAAAATAATTCATCCTAAATTCATTCTCCGGAAATCCTCTTTTAAACCAGCCTTACTCTAGCCGCCCAGTATCAAGACATATATTTGTCAAGATAAGATAAATAAGGAACTATTTATCAAAAAGAGAGTGTAAATAAGGAGACACATGAGAATTCCTTTCTCTTATATTAATATATGTTTTCACTCAGATGTTCTAAAATTAAAGATAAAAAAGCATTCAAATTATTCCTTCTTCTTTTCTTCTTCCCCTAGCTATATCCTTCCAATTTTCTCTCCTTTCCTTCGCCTTTTCCTCTCCTTTATACTTCCTTCCTTTTCCTCTTTCCATCTTCTTTTCCTCTTCTCTGAGTCCCATCTTCCCCTTTATCCTTCCCCCTTTCTCTCCTTCCTTCTCCTTTACTTTCTTCTCTTCTTATCCTTCCCATATATTTGAATAGAATTATTCTAATCTTCAAGAAAATTGAATATTCATTAAATTTACAAATTTCTCAGCAATTTCTTGCTTTGAAATAAGCAATAGTGGAGGGACATATTTCTTCAGCCCCCCCCCCNCCCCCCCCCCCCCCACCCGCTCAAAGTTTAAGTTTATTAATTATTACCAAATAACAAACAAGCACTCCCTAGTGGTTTATTCTCCTTTTGGAATTGCATGCTTCAGTGCGTTTACTTACGTGTCTCCTAAATGGTCAATATTAAGTTCTGAATCAAAATCTATCCTAAAATATATCAATTAATATTAATCAATCAATCAATTAATATCAATTAATTACAGTGCAAATTGTCTAAAATGAAAAATTAAAATGTAATATAATTAATCTATGTCATGATTCTAACAAATTTAAAATGCAAAGCTACAGAGAATAAAAAGAATGATTAATATTTTGATTTTGTTAAAAAGTCTTTTCATTAATATTACTTCAGTTGTAAATTATTCCAAGTTCTTGATAAATTATACAACATTGCATCATTAACAAGTTTTACAAAACCGGTTTTAGTCCTCAATATTCATATCTAAAAATAAATTTGAATTTCTGTTTTTTTTTATTCAATAATCATCATAACATCAAAGCCAAGTGTGCCAAATTTTTAGGAAATTGGGCACAATCGGTCGAAATTTGTGGATTCAATTTTTTGGAAATTCATCAAATTTCAATGGTCACTTTAAAGGCATCTAGTAAAGCTATAACATTGGTACCAGACAAGATACTACTTTAGAATTATTTATTTATTTATTTATTTGATAATCTTTATCTCGATTCAATGTGGGCATTTTCCAATTATATGAACATTCAATGCTTGATCCGTAAATCAAAGTTTTCCTTGCAATGCAGGACATGACCAAGACGGATATTGAAGAGGAAAGAATTAATCTGTAGGTCTGCAAAGGATGGAGATCAATGCTTGATTCTGAGATTAAATGTGAAATATTCGGTAATGTTCTCTTTACTCGACGAACAAGCAAAGGTTTAAAATGTACCAATGTGAATCGGGCATTGGCCTCTATGCATAAAGTTTACGTTAACATTTCCCTTTAAGTTTGGTTAAAGTTTCCATTAAGTTGTTTTCTCACAGAAATCACACAACGATTTATTAAAGAACTTACTCCACACTCTAAACTCTCAATCTATTCTGTACTTAGGAATATTGTTTAATTTGGAACAATCAGGCGTTCGATTTATTCTATTTAAAGATGTAATGTTTAGTACCATGTGTTCATAGCTCCATCAGAAATTCAACATTCTTCTTGATGCAAAATGGAAAAAAAACATTTATCGAATGAAAATTTAACAAACTTTTCGAAAGTGCATCATAAGTATTATTCTTTACATACTATTCTACATAATAGATTCTAGATTCTATTCCCAGTTAACTAATTATACTTTACCGGTACATGTGTAGATATATTCTAGTGTGCAAATATGTGTTAAAATGTGGCTTTTTTTCGAAAATAAAATAATTTAAATCCTAAATTCTAGGTAAATGTATGTTAGTATGTACATAATTCAACCACGGAGCTAAAGAAAATTATTCAAACTAAATCATTAGAAGAGAACTGGAAGAATAAACAAAACTTTTTTAAAGGCACTGTTACCTAAATATCAAGTGATCCTTAATGCAAAGATGACAATGTCCGATTTAAAACGATACCATTCAAAGCTTTATCTATTCAAGTAGAGGCCGAATTTAAAGAATTTGAGCCGAGGCTTAAACTTAAGCAGCGGCTTAAATTTAAGCCGTGGCTCAAATATATATGGTTCCACTTAAAATCGTATTCATTATTTCAAGATTTATTTATTTCAATTTAAGCCGGCGCCCAATTAAAGCCGGTTTTTGGCGGATTTTCGACTCGGCTCAAATTCATTAAATTCAGACATAATATGAATAAGATATCCATGTTTATGATTTAAAAACCTGATTATTTTCAAGTGTTCAATTATTAAACCGTTTTAAACCTTGCAAAAACGACAATACCTTCCATATTATTTCTAATCTAATCTAATCTAATAATTTATTTTTCCGTTGAAAATATGACAGGTTGTGCATAAAAATTACATATTTATTAGTTTATTAATTATCAACGGAAGGAGAGCAGCCATAGCAGAGCTGTTTTCAGGTTGGTCTCCTGGCAGCTTACCGTGGTATCAATTAGAACTGAATTGATGTGATACGTCGTTTTAATTCGATTAATTAATTTATGATTCCGACAGTGTCATCTTTGCATGGAGGGTCATTTCGGTCATTTCAAAAATAGATTTTTATTAGTGAAAAAACATTTGATATATTTTTCATTATTCTTAGTCTTCAGATTATTAGGAAGGGGGACAATATAAAGCTAAATGGGGGGGAGGGGGGGGGTGTCTAGTTTGCTCCTTTACAAAGACATGACTAGAACAATTATGAATGTTTTCTGCAAGAATATTTACAAGAAAGGTCTAGCGTGGGTCTAACAAGATAATTGGAAAATACAAGAAAGCAAAAAGTTGCTTTCCCAACATTTATTATACAGAGGCGACAGTATCTCATCTTTTTACATATTTCTTTCCATCTCTTTTATCCCCAATTCCTTCCTTTCCCCTCCTTTCCCCTCCTTTCCCCTTCTTTTCTATAATTTTCTCTCTTTTTTCTATGTTTCTCTATTTAGTTTCCTTTTCTCTGTTCTCTCCAATTTACCCTAAATACCCTCCTTTTCCCTCCTTTTCTCCAATTTTCTCTCCTTTTCTCTAATTGTTTTTCTCCTTTTTTCCTTTTTCCTCTTTTTTCTTCTTTTTTCTCCTTTTTTCTCCATTTGTTTTCCTTTTTTCTCATTTTTTCTCCTGTTTTCTGCCCTTTCTAAGACTCTCCATGCATTTCTATTGGATAAGCTGATTAGGATTTTCAAAAAAAAAAATTTTAAGTTGAACGAATTGAAGTAGATATAAAGTTGACCAAAAAATGGTCGTTGACAATTGAACTGACTAAACATAGAATATAAAAGATGTCTTCAACACATGATTTTAATTTTTATTATATCGACAATATGTTTCAAAATAATAATATTAAGCGTAGAATATAAAAGATGTCTTCAACACATGATTTTAATTTTTATTATATCGACAATATGTTTCAAAATAATAATATTAAGCGTAGAATATAAGAGGGAAAGAGGGTGAATAGAGGAAGGGGAGTGTTGAGATTTAACTAAGAATGGTTGATCCTTGAATTTCAAGATATGAAGATTATCTGGATTTTAATATTCTAATATATTATCCAGGTTTATATCAAATATTCAAAACAGTTCACGATAGCCTGATATGTTTGCAAACAAACATCTAATCTTCCTTAATTTTGATCAGATTAAGGTGTCAAGGGTACCGCTGTAAATCGGAATTCCATTAATAATAGTCCATTAATAAAATGTACTATGAAAAAAACCTGAAGATAGGATGCAGGGTCGACTTTACACTGGAGAGTCCAGACTTGACAGTACGACAGAATGCATGCACTGTTTGAATGTTGTACTGGCTCGGATCACACAACTGTATTCGTTACCAATTCCTTTAATCTACACTTTTACAATGCATATAAAACATTTCATAAAGTTTAAGATATAATTTGAATGCAATTATTCTGCACAGAAAAGAACTAAGTTGATACAAGTTTGACATGTTAAGAAAAGAATAAAAATAATTTATAACTAGTCCATGACAAATTTGCATCTATAGACGTTAAAACATTAACTTTTGTCAAAGATATAAAAAGATGAATTTAAACAGGGATACATGGACAAAAGAGTGTTTTTTATTGGTTGGTAGCCTTAATATATCTTGTGTTAATTGTATAAAGAAATTGAGTTTTTGCCACAAACTCAAATTTTCTAATCCCTTTATAATTACCACCCGTATACCTTTCAAACAATAAATTCAGTTATATTATAAAGTGTAGGTTAGAAATATCAAAAAAGGGCATTGGAAAATGAATCTTCTTTTTACAGGATGTCCCAAAAAAAGGAAAATGGATCTTCTTTCTACAGGGTGTCCCAAAAAAACAAAGGAAAAAAGTTTTTTATCATTTGCGTGAAATTCATTCTTAAATCTTTTTAAAATCTAAATATTTATTGTCTTCTTATTTAAATTTTACAAAATAGTTTACATGTGTTCAAATAAAGCTTAACGACAAATTCGTTTACATTTTTTTGAGAGATTTGTATAAGGGTTAAATACATACATTTCTTAAATTAAAAATTTGGAATTAAGGATACTTGTATCCTGCAAAACATATAATTTGAAGAGTGCATCAGTCAAGTAGTAGAACATTAAAGGCATATAATAAGTCATTGACGATAAGAGGGTATGCGGATTGAATAGAAATTTTTAATATAAGAACCGTTTGCACATAATTTGGGCAATTTGTGTAGAAATCAGTTTGCGCAAGCACTTTACAATTTTCATGAAACATTGGTATAAAGTGAAACATTGGTATAAAGTGAAACATTGGTATAAAGTGAAACATTGGTATAAATTGAAACATTGGTATAAAGTGAAACATTGGTATAAATTCTTAAATCTAATAATGCTAGAAACATGCTCGAAACAATGAACATTGAACACTTCTTATTCTGGTATTTCCAAAATGTGGTCATGCTTGTTTTATACCTTAAAATGGATTGATATATTAAATATTTTGTAATCATCTTAACCATCTAAATCTTTAAGATGACAATGGACAACATTTTGGAAAGTTTATGCGTAGTAACTATATTTTCATCAACATTTTTCTAAATGCATTCTCAACAATCGAACACAATTTCAATGCCTTCATTTAATTCCTATGTTCCTTGAGAGTCCTCATATCATACTGAAATATATTGCACTGATATATTTATTTGAAAGTATAGTATCCGGAGTACATACTGAGAATAATAATATAAAATATGTTGTTGCAGATTTAGTTCAGTTTAGATATTTTACACTTTTTGCAACAAGAACTTCTCTCGCTTTCTAAACCATCACGCTCTTTATCATATTGATTTTTGCAACACAACAGTCCTTCTTCATAAGCAAGAAAATTAAACTTAAAACTTAATTTTGAAAATTTGTAAAATCTAGACAAAATTTGTAGGAGTCGAATTCATGCAAAGAAAATCTCATTTTCTAATTCATTTATCTTTGCAACCTAAAGGATCTTTGGTATTTCAAACTATGAATTCTAAATTAGATAAAAAATAATTTAAACCATCGGTGGCCGAATTTAAAGAATTTGAGCAGCGGTTTAAATTTAAGCCGCGGCATAAATATGGTTGGTTCCACTTAAAATTGTATCAAATAATTCAAGATTTAAGCCGGCGCTCAATTTAAACCGGGTTTTGACAGATTTAAACCGCGGCTCAAATTCTTTAAATTTCATCTCAGGTTTTAAAGATACATGGATAAGAAAATTTATGTTTGTGGCAAAAAATGATTTCCTTTTTCTGCAAAATAACTGGAAGGACTTTGTGACCTCGAGTAACTCCTCCTAGTTTGATTTTACACCAAACTAAGAGAAAATTTATTCAGTTATGTTCATCATATAATGTAAACCCATATCCCGGGTGGGCTATTTTTGTCTAAAGTTGAGATAGGGGAGTGTCCAACTTTTCAAGACCTGCTCATTAAAAAATAATACTTTAATGGTTAGGGTGCAAGGGATGATTAAAAAAAAACGTAAGTCGGTAAAATGTTTAAACATAGTTATTTTTGATTTTGGCTAATATTAACACTTGAGTGTGACACATGTTATTATATTCATTTTTTAAGGGCTTTTCAAATATATAAATGTTAGCCATGTATTTAGCTATTAAAAAACAGTAATAAAGCACTTCTAATTTGTTTGGAGGGTCACTTGAAATTTAGCAAACAGTCCCTTTAACAGGTCTAGACTCTCTACTCTGAAAACCAACGAAAATTAATAATTTTGCACTCAACGCTTTTACATCTAACGCAAAAGTTCAAAATTAATTAGTCAGAAAATGAAAGCTCTACTTTAAAGTAAAAAAAAATGTAGGTGGGGAAAGAATTTTATATTTTTTCTTTTTATCTGCATTAATGTATTTTTTATTTACTATTGAGTTTTTGCTGTTCCATAAAAAAATTTTATGAAAAATGCTTTACATTATTGAAAATAAATTAACAAGGTAATAGATATAAAGAATTTAAAAAACATTGTGGTTTTGTAGTCAGAGTTTAAAACACATTGTGGTTTTGTAGTTAGAGTTTAAACATATTGTGGTTTTGTAGTCAGAGTTTAAAACACGTTGTGGTTGTGTAGTCAGAGTTTAAAACATAATGTGGTTTTGTAGTCAGAGTTTAGAACACATTGTGGTTTTGTAGTCAGAGTTTAAAACACATTACGGTTTTGTGGTCAGAGTTTAAAACACATTGTTGTTTTGTAGTCAGTCAGTCAGTCATTGTTTCTGAGAGTTTAGAACGTATTGTGGATTCTGCGATAAGAGTTTAGAACTTATTGTGGTTTCTGTGATAAGAGTTTAGAACATATTGTGGTTTTGTGATCAAAGTTGAAGAATCTGTAAAACTTTATGCTTTGTCATTCTATCCCATATATTGGGATGTTTTTAGTCTTCTTGGCATAAATTGCATTTTATGATTAGAATTGTTTGTCAAAAGCTATTTTACTTGGAAAGAAGGAAGGGAGGGAAAGAAGGGAGGGAGGGAGGGACTGGAAGATATGTGCTTAAAAACATTTGCAATCTGCATTCTCATTCTACATAGATTAGAAGGTCTACCATGGGTTCCTCATTAAAACATTGGTATAAAGTGAAACATTGGTATAAAGTGAAACATTGGTATAAAGTGAAACATTGGGTGTCTAGTTTGCTCCTTTACAAAGACATGACTAGCACAATATAAAGCTAAATGGGGGGGGGAGGGGTGTCTAGTTTGCTCNTCATTCTTCCACCTACCCCTTTCATTATTCCACCTACCCCTTTCATTCTTCCACCTACCCCTTTCATTCTTCCACCTACCCCTTTCATTCTTCCACCTACCCCTTTCATTCTTCCACCTACCCCTTTCATTCTTCCACCTACCCCTTTCATTCTTCCACCTAACCCCTTTCATTCTTCCACCTACTCCTTTCATTCTTCCGCCTAACCCCTTTCATTCTTCCACCTATATCTTTCATTCTCCACATAACCCTTTCATTTTTCCACCTTCCCCTTTCATTCTTCTTTTTTCCCTTTCATTCTCTCTCCTACCCCTTTCATTCTTCCACCTACCCCTTTTATTCTTCCACCTTCCCATTTTATTCTTCTTCCTTCCCATTTTATTCTTCTACCTTCCCATTTTATTCTTCCACCTTCCCATTTTATTCTTCCACCTATCCTTTTTATTCTTCCACCTATCCTTTTTATTCTTCCAACTTCCCATTTTATTCTTCTACCTTCCCATTTTATTCATCCACCTTCCCATTTTATTCTTCCACCTTCCCATTTTATTCATCCACCTTTCCATTTTATTCTTCCACCTTCCCATTTTATTCTTCCACCTTCCCATTTTATTCTTCCACCTTCCCATTTATTCTTCCACCTATCCTTTTCGTCCTAAATTTTATCTGTCTAAGATTGCAAGTATTTAAGTATGCAAGTTTGCCTCAAGTTTTATATCGTTTAATCTATATGGATTTAAACACTTCACAGGATAAAGAATATTTTATCATTTAGATGTTGAAACAGGTTACCTTTAAACCATAGATAAAGATGGATTGCGCATAAGACGACATTTTTCATCTTGAAAGATATAAATGTACAGAAAGGTTTTAAAGATATTCCTATTATATAGATTAACTAGGTCGGTTGTAAACATTGGCTGTTCTTATGTCATTGAGTACTTGTGGTGTACATGAGTTCCGTAGAGAGAAATTTATGTTAGTTTAGTCCTTCTCATGTTCTTATTCAGTTCTCGTCAATATGATATATTGATCAGTGAAATATTGTTGTTCAAATAGTTCCATTCNCCCCGGAGTATAGAAAACCTATTAACTGATTATTTTCTAAACTTAACATCATGAAAGGTAGGCTGCAAGTGTAGACACAGGAAAAGTAAGTTAAAAGGTGCTGAGGACAAAGATATTAACAATAACGATATTTAATAAAATCTTTCCATTAATATGGAGTAAATGCCTAACTCTTAAAACTTTGTCCGGAACTGTATCAGTCCAGATACAACACGTCAGCTATAAATGTTAACCAGGACACAAACTCTTCAGAGATCAATGTCAAACCAATGGACACGATCTTATCGGCTCTGAATGTCAATATGGACACAAACAAGCACTTAGTCGATAAATGCCAAATCTCAAGGCAGAATCTCAGCTTGTATGTTTCAACGAAAACCAAATTGCTCTCAACACTGTGATAAAAGCAGATTCTGTATATCAACTAATTCAGTTTAGATATCTTATATTACAAGTTAACGTGAATCAACGTAATTACAAGTTCTATGTCAATATATATATACAGCGTAGTTTAAGCTTAATGTCCGTATTTATAAGATTAGTGAGGATAGATATAACGTAGTTAAGCTATCTCCACACATGTTTACAGCGTAGTTAAATTGAATGTATGTATTTAGAAGATATATAAACGTAGTTAATCTAATCACAATTCATGTTTAATCATGTTACATAGCTTATGTATATCTAGGTATGTTCAGGTTAACAAATATGGGGATTGCTGTATTTATTACAAATATAAATCCTTGGTCAAAGTTTTGTAAAAAAAAATAAAAAGCCAAAATACCTTGAATCTTTCAAAATGGACTAAAAATGATTCTGATCCCTAAATGTCATGTAAGTTGCCACACAAATTTTGGGCCTGATCAGTTCAGCGTTTATTGTACACAAATAGACCGCTGTCACAATGTTACCATATAAAGATAAAGGAAATCTAAAGCCTGAAAACTGATGTGAGTAAATCTACAGAGTATAGGAAAAAATGTATTTACAAGTAAAAAGTAAACAAATAAAAATGATACAAATGAATCATATAAAGATGGAGCTCTCTGACGGAGTTTATCTTTCGTCTTAGGATTCCTCATGAACACTGACTCTGTTTCGAGTTTAGCCCCATGCCAATTCAATTTCCTTCTCCCTCATATCAAGCCGTGTCTCATGCCTATTGACTTGAATTCAAACTTAGAAAATATAATTCCAGGTCCAACGGCAGCTTGGGTTCCCTAGGCGCCCAAATATGCATTAAAAGCATTTTCTGGGTTAGTTGACATTTTTTAAAGGGAGTGACCGAATTTTCCCACACAAAATAGATAAGATGACTTGTTATCCATCCCACGTTCTGTCCGATCTATAGCTATATAGAAAAGAGCTAATAAGTTGTCTTATTTCTGGGACAAACTAGTTGCCATCCGAGCTTATCTCCGGGTCCGTAAGAGGACTGAAGGGGTTACATCAATAGAACTATCCACTCTGAGTTAAGCTCCGGGTTCGTACTGGAACTGAAGGAGTTACATTTATGGAACTATTCCCATTCTAAGCTATTGAGCTCACACTGGTTACATCTTAGCTCCGGGTCCGCATGAGGACTGAAGGGGTTACAATATATATAATATCAAAGTATTTTCACTCAAAAATGATTGAAAATAAAACTAAGCGTCAACAAATTAATTTGAAAAAAAGTGTCAAGGTGCCCTGGTTAAATTCAATTTTGTGAAGGTTGAGCTGGTTCGTAATGCCAAGGTTAAACTTAATTTATACAAAGTATACTTAAACTCTGCTTGAATTCCACAGTCTCCAAATAGAGATGGATGTCGTTTTTTTTAAAATTAAGTAATTATCGAAAACCTCTTGATTGAATCAGGTGTTGATCGAAATTGGAATTTTTTTTATAGCCAAATCATTAAATAACCCATTTAAAGACTACAATTAGAACAGAAAACTTAATTTCAACTTGGAATCGTCATATTTGAACAGATTTAGATCGTCTTTACAATCTCATCCTTTATAATCATACATCTGCAGTGCAGAATTTGGCCCCCTAATAGCCTGTCGCAGTTGCGTTGCTTGGCCCAGAAATTATTTCAATACAAACCACAGCTGTCGTAGATTTTATACCTTTAGAAAATCTGAGATGTGTAATATTTGATTTGTCTTCTAAAGTTTGCTTTCAATATTTTGTGAACAAAGGAATTGAGTCTTTGTCACAAACTTAAATTTTTAAATCCCTATATCTTTGGAACCTGATGATGTAAACCTTTGATATTTCAAACTTAGATTATTTGATCTAACAGTATACTTAGTCTAAGACATTGGGTTCCAAAGAAACAGGGATTGGAAAATCAGAGTTTGTGGCAAAGACTCAATTCCTTTTAATCAAAATTAACGATTAAATAGTATGTAAAAATTTCCCAATGTAATCAAAGCAAGCTTATCGATTCTAGTAAAAAGTTAAAACAAACGATGAACCAAAACCTATCCCCATCCCTAATAGAGATTATACAGATATAATTTCATGTTCTATTTTGCTTACTTTGATTTGGAACTGTAGTCTGTAAGTACATTGCAAGAAGATATACAGGAATTAAACTCATTTATAAACCTACGAAAACGAAAATATCATTATTGATCAAATAAAGGTTTCATTTTATTTTTAAAGAATATATTTGTTCAGAAGTTATAATCAATGTCATCAGTTTTGAATAAAAACCTGAAGAATTATTTAATTAAAACATTTTTGCAAATATGTTGCACAATATCCTATATTGTTTTACAGGAATTCTGCAATTTATCCACTAAGGATAAAACTACATTGACGACCTGAATCTCTTTTAATATTGCGACCTACAAAAAAGCGACCTGAAACCGAAGTTACCTGATTTGAAATACGTCCTGTCGCGGAACTACCGGTTCAAATTTGAACCAGCGACTCAAAATTCAGGATTTGTATCGGTGATTTAAATTTGAATTGTTTTACAGAAATTCTTCCAGTTTTATAAATTTTAAGGTGGAGAAAATTTGGAATGTAACACAATTATTCTGTCCCTCTTCTCTTAAAAAGTTTAGCACACTTCGTGGACCACAGCCAGCCCTTTCTTTAAAATAATTATAAATTATCACTTGGTGAATATCCCGCAAATCCACGAAATTAAACCTAAATCCTTTAATTAATACATGATTTAAACACTGTAAACTGGATAGAACAAGAAGGTATCACTGGTACGATTTTGTGATCTTAGTAACTTCTCTAGTTTTGATGTTTTGCATTTTTTTGTCGTGGAAGTCCACAGCATTTTTGTTCTTCTTAAAAACTCGTTGATAAAAGGATTTATGAATCTGACATATAATTAATTTACTTTAATGTGAATACATACGCTGCAGGTATGCTCGACAAAACTAAATTGTGTCTAATATTCTAACATTTTATATCTTTTAATAATATTTACTGTGTTTTAGTTCTGTTTTTCAGTTATAGCAACAAATATACATTTTTGTCTTAGATTAAAATTATTATTTGTAAAAAATTGGTTCTAACAAAAGAATAATTATTAAAAATATTTAAGAGCACTTTCGCCCCAAATCTTCTATCTCAACTTTTAATTGAGGCTCTATCTGTGAACAGCTTTTCTTTGTGTAATGTACAATATAAAACAATAACAAAAAAAGTTCAAGGATTTAATAATATTTTTTCGTGAATTATCAAAATTTTTCATAATTCAAAAATTTTCAAAGACACATTTTGTACAAAAAAAGTTGGGCCCGATTGGATCAGCCGTTTGGAAGTTTATTGGATACAGACAGACAAGCAAAGTATGTATATAGAAAGAGAATATCAGGTACAATTATACAGGGCGTTTTTCTCCAAACTCCTGTTCGCTAAGTCCATTAGCGCCTGATCCAATCAGGGTTCAGTCATGTGTTTGTTGTCTATATCTGAACCAATAGAAATAGTATGGCGGTAAAATCTATCTTTCTATTTATCTCATTATCCAATTAGAGATATGAATCCTTCAATCGGCGCTATCAGTAAATGGAAATATTTACTTTTATTGTGTCGTTACGGTCTAAAATTTAAGAATTTAAATTTTATCAAAGTACAAAAGAGAAAAGTAAAAAAGATATGTTTAAATAGTCAAATTAGGATCGAAAGTCACAGCTCGCTGGGTTCCCTCTCTGAGAATACTCCATGATGACTCTGAGCCTAATCTTGTGACACACACTGCCACTCTTTTGTTACTCAATTTTAAATAAATAATATAAATAAATGAAATAGTTTTTATCTCAAGGATATTTTGATTGAAGTTTAAGAAACAACTTTGTTATGGTTTATTTATCTCAGTGTTTGTTCAGCATTGTTTGAGTTGGCAAACCCTCCCAAATCCTAAACTACCAAAACATAGAAATTATTTGGTTTGGATTTAGGAAACTATTATTCTACAGAGCTACCCACACAGGATGACACCGTAAAGACAACTTGAAACACTTGAAATAATCTCCACCGATGAATATATTATGTAATATATCTTGAAATATATCTGTCAAAAAAAATTGCATATTTCCTTTGTCTACAAGGGATTAAAATGCGTAGATCTACAAGAGAGGAACAGTAAATAGAATAATAATATACAACAGTTATAGGATAAGTTCACTGTTCTTTTCATAATTTTGTTAAATTCAAATTCAAACATAAACGTTAAGAATAAGTGCACTAAATAGCTAGGCAAAAAAGCAAAAAGTTTAAATCTATCGGAAACTATTACATTTTTGTAAGGAATTTGTAATAAGTGACTCTGCCTGCTTCTAAAACTGGGCCCTGATCATCTTATAAATAAATAAAAAGGGTTCTGTGAAAAAATAGGTCTCCAATAAAATTTAAATAGATCTTCTAAACGTTTAAAATTTTTTTCAATCTTGGAAACATTTGATTTCAATTTTTGCCACAGATTCCACCATTGCAATAACATTAACATTTAAATGTTGTGTTTTCTGTTCTAGTTTACAGTTTTTCTAATATTAGAAGGTTTTACTTAAAGGGACTTGGTACTTGGTACTTTGGTACTCCAATTAAAGATGCCAGATTCCTTGACAAAACTATATCTGGACAATAATGTGAAAAAAAGTATGTGTGTTCAATTCTGAAAAATTCTCCACTGTTTCTGAATCAAGAAATGCATCATAAGTCCATTTTGCAGGGAATTCACTTAAGAAAATAGACAAATTTCAAAACAAAAGCATTGATATTTAGTTCATACAACTCTTTCAATTGAGGACACTTGAACTATTTACAATACCTTTAATTACGATATATATGGAGAATCTGGACATACTACTTTATCAATTGAGGACACTTGAACTATTTACAATACCTNTAGTAATTAGTGTTCTGAGTGTCAATGTTCATCCCTCTGATGGAGTAATTAGTGTCTTGTGTTTATAATTATCCTTTCAATGAAGTAATTAGTGTCCTGATTGTTAATTATCATCCCTCCGATGAAGTACTTAGTGTCCTGAGTGTAAATTACCATCCAGCCAATGGAGTAATTAGTATTGAATTAAAAAACATTCCCTCCCGTGGCCTCCGCTCCAATGTCCAACGGAGGGGACGCAATATGTTGCTGGAAACTTCAATCTCTTGTAAAAAAGCTAAAGTTTTCAAGTTTACTTTAGAATTTATGAACTTTTATCAACTTCTTTATAAGTTTTGATTGTGAGTTATCAACGACATTAATGTTTTAATATATCCTTATATTAAAGGGTTGATGTGCACTTTACAAAACAAATATGTTTGAGAATGTTCCACTAAATATCTAAGAGGGTATATTATTGAAAGGGTCCGGGGTATACAATATATAATCTGTTGTTAAGTAAATGTGCTTTTGACATTTGATAAATCTACTTGAGCTCAACAAGCGGAACAGAAATTCAATCAGAAATCCTTGCACGCCAAACACAACTATTACTGCATATAGAATCCTAGTCAGTTAACACCAATCCCTTGGCTAAATCTCTTTTACTGGATTTATTTATAATGACACATTCTGTTTCAAACTTTGTCACGGTTATTATGTAAAATGTAAAAACTATGACCTGAACTGACAGGACTACTAAATTAAAATTGTTTAAAAGAAGAAGGTTTTTGTTCTCTATTCAATATTCTTCTAGGGGGAATAGGTATTGAGTTGACAGGGGATATATGTAAGTTAAATATATACTTTTAAAACCATCTCAATTAATTCACCTTATTCCTCTCCTCATCCTAAATACCCTAAAGAGACCTACCACCCCCCTACTCCTTATTGCGATTCTAACCTATAGTATTTTTTTTTACATTTTTGGAGAGCCTTTAATTGGGCTATACTTCAGTAATCTTCAAAGGAACAAATTGTAAACAGTTCCAAAACCTTAACATAAGATTCATAAGACTGAACATATTCGAAGTCAGATTAGCAAAACAAATTTATATTTATATCTGAAATGTTTCTAAACAAAATATTTTGTAAAAATTTAATGACATTACGTTGAAAGGCCTACACAATTGTATTGTTGTTTTGTAAAGAAAACCTAAGTTTATTTGGTTTTGTTAAAAATATCTTCTATTTTCTGCCCTGCTAGGTTGCTACTCCCATCTATTCATCAGTTTACACAATACACAACAAACTTCTTTCTTTCTTTGTAATTCACTGAAAACATGTTAACAGTTGAAATAATATTTTTTTATTAAAGGGAATGTTCGACATTTTAAAAGATAAACATGTAATTTCAAGTGACCCAATTGATAGAGTGGCATCTCCTATTCAAAACTGTACCCTTTAAAGCTTTGTCTGATATCTCTGTTTTAGTTGAAGAAAATTGATTATTTTCTTATTAGGTTTCTCTACAAAGGTGACTTAAAACAAATTTCTTGGCTCAGCATTAATGAAAAATTTCAAGCTTTATAGAAAAACATCTTTTTTTAACATTATTTATCATCCTCCTTTTTAAATGATATTTCGAGCAGATATTCATTAAACCTCATGTGATAAGACTCCAAGAGACAGCATATTGGTTCTAAAAATGTGAATAAGAATAAATCAAAGAAACGTTTAGTTTTACATAATTGATCATGCTTTTTTTTTTTTTTAAGTAATATTTCGAGCAGATATTCATTAAACCTCATGTGATAAGGCTCCAAGAGACAGCCATTTGGTTCTAAAATTGTGAATAATAATTAATCAAACAAACGTTTAGTTTTACTGGAAATATTATTTTATAATAAAAGGAAAAAATTCATAAAATCCACAAAAGGAATTGAGCCTTTGCCACCAACTCTAAATTTCTAATCCGATCATATCATTGCAACCAAATGTCGTAGACCTTATTTATGTCAAAATATGAACTTTGTTATATTATAAAATCAAAGTTTGAAATATCAAAAGTTTTCACCATCAGGTTGCAAAGATATAGAGATGAGAAAAATGAGTTTGTGGTAAGAACTTAATTCCTTTGTAAATAATTTGTAAACATAAAAAGTATTTCTTTTCAAGTTTGGAAGGGTTTTTTTAGATTCATAATTAGAATGGAATTGTGTGAGTAGTCCCATTAATTTTTAAAATCCAAAGACAGTGATGGATTGGTTTTAAAGAATTTTCATTCAACAGAATTAGATTTAAATTAATTAAAATTTCAAAATTAATTGAAATTTTACTTTTTTGGAAATTAATTAACTTTGGAGGTCTTCAGGTTCATTTCGTTCATAACCATGAAAAGGGTGGCGAAGGAAATAATTTGACGATTTTATTTTTTTTCTGAATGACGGGATGGGACAAATGTTAAGAGGGTTGGGGCATTTGATTTCATTTGGTTTTAAAGACTTTTAACCNTTTTTTTTTTGTACGAAATAGTTTGACGATTTTATTTTTTTTCTGAATGACGGGATGGGACAAATGTTAAGAGGGTTGGGGCATTTGATTTCATTTGGTTTTAAAGACTTTTAACCATTCTGGACTTTTTAAAGATTCCACAAAATTTTGAGAAGTTTTACAAAATTTCAAAATTTTCCTTTCTGAACATTGTCTTTTCTTACACTTGATACTTGAATGGAAAAATAAAAAAAACGAGAAATAGACCCGATCGTTCATCCGGTTCGTAATTTAGTCCGTTGGTGCAAATATCTCCTCTCGGGGATCAACAGAAAAGAAAATGGTTAGAATTAAACAGTTTTGAGATTTGTAAAACTTCTCAAATTTTTGTGGAACTCTTTTTTAAGTCCAAAAATCTTTTAAGTCTTTTAAACTGAACGAAATCAAATGCCCAACAATAGGGGGGGGGGAGGGTTGAGAGAGAGAGAGAGTCCTGTAATAAATGTCAGAAAAGCAGTTCTTTTCATTTTGTTTATATTTCCAAATAGTTTTATTAGACCACAACTCCACAACATAACCTAAACTAATATAGATAATAGATGCTAATATACAGGCTTGCCAACAAAGTATGAACCTTTACTGACGAGCTTTCTTTATGTCAATTCAAAGGTATAGTTTAGTCTCTGGTCTGTAAGGCTGTAATATATAGTTTTTGATGGGTGTGCTAAATAATTTGGCAAAGAAAAGAAACATTCGTCTCTGAAGTGTCATATAACGTGCATACTATTATTAAAAATATTGCTAATAGATGCTGATATTTCAAATGTTTAACACAAAACTGTCTAAATATGGTTTATGGCCGGGGGATTTCAAGTTTTTTAACCAATACAAAAATTGTTTAAATAAGTGTTTTTTCTTTAATGCATAGATATAAAAATTCACTCCAGTACATTATATATATAATGACGCTAGCTCCTGGGGTGTTTAATCTTCAAACACATTCATTCAAGTCAAAATCAACTATGATAAGATTATTCATTTATAAAATTGACAAAGGTATCATACTTCTTAAAGGGACCGTTCACTTATTTGGGTAATTTTTGGATAAACTAAACAGCCTATTCCAATCAAGAGCGAATAGGCTGTTTAGTTTACCCTGAAATTACCCAAATAAGTGAACGGTCCCTTTAAATATAATTTTTAAATAATGACGTAGAATTTTTCTAGCGTTCTTTCGCAACTTTGGAACCTTAGTCAATATCTTTCTTTTTTAACTAAAATTTGTTTTTGAAAAATTTACTTCCCTAACAGAAACCATTCATTATACGGGGGGCGGGGTTCAATTGCCTTTGACACAGTATTTAATACTCGAGTAATAGGTTATGTCTCAATCAATTTAGAAGTTTGGAGAACGTTTAGATTAAACTCCACCAATATTAAGGCTTTAACATTATCAAATTTGATACGCTAGGTTTCATATAGGGTGCTTCACAAAATTATAAAAATATATAAAATATAAATTTAATATACGCGAAAAGTTTCACCAGTAGCTTTAACA
Source organism: Eurytemora carolleeae (assembly GCF_000591075.1). Taxonomy (NCBI): domain Eukaryota; kingdom Metazoa; phylum Arthropoda; class Copepoda; order Calanoida; family Temoridae; genus Eurytemora; species Eurytemora carolleeae. The sequence continues at coordinate 146,896 of NW_019396298.1, read as the reverse complement.
TCAACGTATCAAGAGAAATGGGTCAGTAATAGTATACACTGTACGTACAGTGTACAATGAGTTTCATGTACATTAGACTATAAATCAAAATCACAACTTTAATGACGACCCGGCACTTTAAATCTTATAAATAGGGGCGTATACGAATGTACTTTTTCCATTTTATTTCATAACGGTTAATTATAAATTATAATCACCCCTACCATTATACCAATAAAAGGTTTTAGGGCTTAATTCCAAAAATTAAAAAATCAGATTTTAGTATTTAAAAAAACATGTTTAAAGCGTAACTTCAACATGGGCTATAGACGTGTCAGCTTAAATGACCCTTGATTTATAAAGTTATAGAACCCATTTTCACCCATTGAATGTAGAGATGTTTCATATTTTCAATTTTCTTGTTAAACTATGTATTAGAAATATTTACGCTATTTTTAACGGATTTTGAATGAATTTGACTGTAGATATTCGGAAGTGTTGATCCGCTATACTGCACATCCGACCTACTGCGACAACCGACCTACGACAGCTGTTTATTTATGTATTATTTGAGGGTTAGGTTAAGAGAATATCTGGGCCGAGCACCGCGGATAGGACAGGCTAGGGGGCAGAGCACCGCGGCTAGTGGACCGGGCGCTGCGGCCAGAAGTCCATCCAGTAGGTCGGATGAGTAGCAGGTCTAGAAATACACCATCTAAATTTTCCAATACAGACAGGATGCATTTAGTTGATATCTCAATAACAATTGGTTATTTGTGTGGTTTCTCCTGAAACCTACTCCTGTAAGAATTTAACACTTTTCAAGAGAGTCAAGTCACGGCAAACGGTTTTATTTCAGGAAGTAATAGAAGGGAGATATTTAACTGACGCGGTTTATTATGATTATACATGCTTTGAAGACGGTACTTCATTTGTATAAGAAATATTTGTCTGATGAGAATTACCGCGTATACAATATCCTATTTTGAATATTTTTTATACAAATGGAGTACCCGTCTGCAAAGAACGCGCATAATCATATGGTAGGGAGAACCGTGTCAGTTATATCTTCTATTCCCTACTCCCTGTCTCATATTGATTCCCATTTTCTGATAAATTAAGAATTTTATATGTCTGGATTTTTATTGAACAATCCCTTTAAAAGTTTTTTTGAAGTGCAGAATATAGTGTAGAGCAATACAACTTTTCTACTTAAAAATATTACGGGTTAGAAAAGTACAAGGAGTCCCTGGAAACTTAGAAAACTCGCATTTTTACAAAATTTTGTTGAGAAATCCTAGATCCAAGTCCTATTTGAATATAAAGCTAATATAACATTATAGCACGATGAATACTTTGTAGCACGTCTATATTGTTTCTTTCATTGAAAGTTTAAATCGTTATATTTTTATCATTAATGGAACTTTCATAGCAAAATGTCGAACAAAGTTAAGTAAAGTTAGGGTAAAACTTTGATTTTTAAATTCTCAAAATAATTTCCACATAAAGAAGTGTCGGGATGTATTCTATAAATCACCATTTTCTTTCTTCACGCATCTTTAAGAGTTTAGAAAATAAACGGATTCATTTATCAATTTTTTGTCTTGCTACTGTCGTCTTTATTCGTGTCATTTTTCTTTGAGTAGGGTGTTAAATGAAATAATTCTATTATCCCTAATCCTTCTAATCCCGTCATTTTACAAAGTTTTTGCTCAAACTTGAACAAGAAACAACAACAAGGCATTTTATGTCAGCGTGGTAACTAAAGAAACATAGAATTTTTATATTTTCGCCTACAAACAATATTTCATTAAATATACGCCATTGGTAAAAAATCCATAAATATTTTTATATAAATATTAACTTTCAATGACGCACAAAAATGTCGATAAAGAAATATAATTCTGAATATTAATAATTAAACTTTTTTATACATTTAAGGTTGCATGACATTATATTCTGAAAGATTTGAGTAAGAATTAACTTTTAATTTTATGAACGGACCAAAGTGAAAACAAAACCAAACGTTTTACTTATTTCTTCTTTTAATCTCAGGCTTTTATTTAAAATCGTTTTTTGAAAATAATAAATTTCATATTTTATTTATAAAGTGATTTTAATTACAAACATTATATAATGAAGGATTAATATCCTTGGTTCTAATTAGTTAAAGGTTCTTGTTCTTGAATATATCCTTGGTTCTGATTGGGTTATAAAGGTTTTTGTTCTTGAACAAATCCTTGAATTTTATTTCTTTTGTCATCTTTCTCTTTAAAGTTGACAGCATCAGCTGTATTAATATTGCCAAGGGAAGAACTAGAGTATGCAGTATTGGATATTATCTGAAACATGAACTTTATCGATATCTTTAATGTGAATAATAAATAAAAACTATTCTAAACGTTATTAAGGACACTTTAACGGAAAACTATCAAAATGATTATTCCTCAAATGTCATTCAATGAAATAGGGGTCAACGCTCCTAGCCGCCGAAACGCATAAGATTTAATAATCGAAATAACAATAGATGTTGATAGAATTGGAGAAAAAATTTCTACGATTACGTCAGAAATTGATGGCTGGGCAAGGATTTTTGAGAATATTTTCTCAAAGGAATTGAGTCTTTGCCACAAACTCTGAATTTATAATCCCTATATCTTTGGAACCCAATGTCGTAAATCTTTGATATTTCAAACTTATATTGTTTGTTCTAAAAGAATTAATAGTCTACGACATTGGAATCCAAAGATATAGGGTTTAGAAAAGCAGAGTTTGTGGCAAAAACTCAATACCTTTAGTTGCAAATACAGAAAATGTTCGTGGATTTGAAATATTTGGGAAATTACCGTTTGAAAAATTGTCTTTTAGGAAAGCATCTAATACTAGATTATAAAATATTGTTAAAGTACCTGATCTCTGGATTCAACACAAGCCTGACAACTACATTCAGAAGGAATCCTTTAACAAATCAAAATAAAAAATTAAAACACACAAATGTCTAAGTTAAAAACATTGATATCTCAAGTTTATGTATTACCACAAACATGTTCTTGAGACCCAGAAAATCTGTAATGATCCAAACCCACTAAATTTAATATAAAATCAGTTCCTTGCATTAACATTAGACGGTTATGTTCCTAACTCACAATATTTGACATTATCAGAATTTTGAAAAAGGTTTTAAGATAAATGTTTTATCTTGTACATCAGTTTAAAAAAGTTTTTCCTTTACCCTTTCCCGTCGTAAAGTTAGAATTGTCGTCTCCCTTTAAGATTTACCCGTCTTGAAGTTCAAAATTTCTCCCTTTAAACTTTAATTTTCTTTAAGTTTGAAATGTCTCCCTTTAAACTTGCCCCGACTTTGATTTTGAAATGTCTCCCTTTAAAGTTTAACCGTCTTGAAGTTTGAAATTTCTCCCTTCAAAATTTAGTTAGCCGTCTTAAAATTTCTTTGAAAATTTACCCGTCTTGAAGCTTAAAATGTCTTCCTTTAAAATTTACCCGTCTTAAGGTTCGAAATGTCTCCCTTTAAAATTTACCTGACCGTCCTGAAGTTTACAAATTGTCCTACTGCATCCGTCCTGAGATTCCTTAAATGATCCTGGAGGTAAAGTTGACCCATCCTCTAGCACACACTCAGTAGGGAGACAGGATCCACAACATTCATCCTTCTCTCGGATACGAACTGAACCCTGGAGAGATCATTTGACTTTTATTTCTTTTTATTGTGTTGAGAGGTGCGTAAATTTCAATTGAAAAAATTGATCGCAAGAAATGTATAGGGTTTATAGGATTATAAATAAAGTTGTAGTTGGTGATACTGGCCACGTGATAGAAAATCCAGATAGAAATAAAGATATATTAATCGATTCAAAATCGAATCATGGTTTAGCCTTTAGTTTAAATTTTTGATGGTGAAACCTTTAAATCTTAATTCAAATTTCATCTCTGTGGACGGTTTTAATACTTTTCTTTACCTTTGGACAGGTTGAAGAGCATTGTTCAGTCTCTATCTGAATATCTGCTTCCCCATCAACATCCTTGCAGTAGAACTTCTTACATGGATCTAAACCGTCCTTCCAGTTCGATCCAACCTTAATAATATACAGTACATGGATCTAAACCATTCTTCCAGTTCGATCCAACCTTAATAATATACAGTACATGGATCTCGGATCAAAAATATGAGGAAACGGACTTAAAATTTGAGGAAACCGAGCAACAAAATGTGATTTTTAAGTTTTTGAAAAAAGCGGAAACGAATCAAAAATATGAGGAAACGGACCTAAAATTTGAGGAAACCAATCAACAAAACGAGATTTTTAAAGGTTTTAAAAAAGGCGGAAATGGATCAAAAATATGAGGAAACGGACCTAAAATTTGAGGAAACCGATCAACAAATTGAGAGTTTTTGAAAACAGCGGAAACAGATCAAAAATATGAGGAAACGGACCTAAGATTTGAGGAAACCGATCAACAAATTGAGATTTTTAAAGCTTTAAAAAAAGCGGAAACCGATCAAAAATATGAGGAAACGGACCTAAAAATATAAGGAAATTGATCAAAAAAAAAGAGGGAACCATTCAACTCTAAATATTGGGAAAACGGATACAAAATATTCGGAAATCCCTCAACTTTTCTGAACTTTTGAGGGATTTCCTCGGATTTCTAAAAAAAACGAAAATGCCTCAAAAATAATTTTTGATCCGTTTCCTTGTTGAGTCGTTTCCGTGTTGAGGCGTTTCCATGTCACCTATAAAACATGGTGAAAGCTGAAAGGTAGGAAATGAAGCTTTTATTTGGTGGAGTTTGTAAATGCCAGAAATGAGTGGAAAATGCAAATCAAACCCAACTAAAACCAATAATTTGATATACATCATGATATTTTTCTAGGGGGGGGGGGGTGTAAAAAAAAATTCGCCGCACTTCGCGTGCCACATCATAAAAATTTACCGCCCCCCCCCTTACAGAATCTTTATTTACGCCCCTGATAAGTGGTTTATATGTAAATACCTGTCTACTTTGCAGGGGCGACTTAAAACAATCGGACTTAGAACAGTCATTGAAGTCATTAAGGACAACAGAACCATGAACATAATGAAGATGAACAACCAGAATTGAAATGAACAATTCCTTTTCAGTAAAATCACAGCATCACAGGGGATCAGATATGTATAATTAGCTGGGAGATTCTGTATCCCAGCTAATCGTAGATCTCTGCGTATCTCCTGTGATAGATGAAGGCGATGGTTCTTGATCTCTGGGAAATTATATACAGGGTGTCCCACGAAACATGACAGTATGCAAGAGGCCTTGAATGTCGTCTTGATTTTTGATATAATTTGCTGCGTTTATTTGTCAACCTAATTTTTGAAGTAAATTTCTAGAGATAATAATCAAAAAATTCCCCTAGTTCTGCCATTTCCAAAATGTGGTCTGCATTTTTTGTGCTTTCAATATTGCCCGAGATATGAACAATTTCGTTTAGATTTAGACAATTTTGCTTTTATTTAACAAAATTGAAATCTGAACCAAATCTCCGGTAATATTGAAAGCACAAAAAACGCAGACCACTTTTTGGAAATGCCAGGGCTAGGAGAATTATGTGATAATTGTTTCAAGAATCATACATGTTAAAGTAGATAGAAGACTAAATGTCACAAATAAATTCAAATATCAAAGACGACTTTCAAGTCGTCTTGCTATTGTCATGTTTCGTGGGACACCCTGTATTTCTCCATGGCCTGCACCCGCCCTAACACTGAATTCTGCTCCGAGGTACCACAAAGTATTATTAAATAAAATTCAATAATTCTTAATTTCCGTAAGAGTAAATTGACTGGGACCTCTCTTTCAGCATGGAGCTGAACTTAAAATTGACCGTGGCAATCTGCGAAACCGGATAAAGAACTTTCGGGGAAAAAATATTTGGATCACATTAATTAAATGACGAAAAAGAATTTGTAGAAACAAATTTGCAGTATTTGAATGCTGTTGTTTGCTTAATTTCACATTGATGAAATTTTTCGAATTCAAGCTATGCCTCAGAATTGCTATAAATTGACTTGGACCTCTCTTTCAGCATTGCCGGCATTTTGAAAATTCCCTGATTTTTCGTGGATTACATACTTCAAAATTTTTATTGAAGCGATTTCATTTCAGAACTTGATTTCCTTGAGATATTTTATCATTCTTCTATATAACTTTTAACAATTTATATTACATAATTTTTATTTATTTATTTACATATTTTTTAATTAATACGAATTTGTTATGAATTTAATATAGATTGGGTTTGATTGTTTATCTCATCTAAAAAGACGCCATTTTTGTTGCCATAATAATTTACGGGCGACGCTTTACATGATTTTAATTAAAGTGTGGTTTTATTATGTTATTTTTGTGAAGAGCTAGAACTGGAATTAGGAAGGTATCGGGTGCATTTAATTTAAGGTGAAATAAGTGCACGTTTATTTGTATAAGAGGGATCCTCTCTATTCTCTAAAGAAANATGTTGACTTAAAATTTGAAATATCTGATTCCGACGTATCTGCACAATGTTTTCTGCGTTAATTTCCTCTTAGGAGGCATAATATCTGAAATTTACATACAGGAATATGTTTTTATTTGCAAAAATTCTATGGACTAAAATTAGTACTTGGTATTGGTTGGAATCTGTCCTTGTCTCCTAAAGAACTCTTTTTGGACCCTCCCCCATATGTTACAGAAGTAATCTTTAAAAAAAGTACAAAATTTACAGGAGGGAGGGGGTGGGGGGCGGACACAAAAACGTTATCTAGGACAGAAACTGGGTTCAATTTGTTTTAGATTCATTGCACATTAAAATTTTAAAGCTAGGCATTAAAAAATCAGCATGTTCAGAGTCTAAGCTGGCTCTAACAAACATATAATGTGCATCACCTTTACCAAATGAAAGAAACTACGAAATAAATTTACAGAATACTAATTCTGTTTTTTTTATGAAGATTGAGGAAGTTAGATAAGTTCTTTGATGACTTGACCTACAAAAATATTATAAACCTTTACCATAATTCATAATAGGGTCCGTCCAAGTATACGATTTTTGGATCCCGCCCCCCTCCGATCAATTTTGTATGTATGACCACTTTTTCAACAATTTTCAGTAAAATTAGTATATATTTAGGGTTAGGTTAGGTTAGGTTAGGTTAAGACACTTTCTGGGCTGAGTGCTGCGGCTAGGACATGCTACGGGGCAGGGGCCAAGCGCTGCGGCTAGGACCGGCTAGGGGCCTAGCGCCGCGGCTAGGAGAGACTAGGGGCCGGGCGCTCCTTCAACATGGTCAATTATATGATTATATCCATGTCTTACATATAATATCCATGTACAAAATTGATAGGAATGGGAGGGGGTCCAAAAATCGTATTTTAGGAAATGAACTCATAAAATATATTTTTTATTATAACCAGTTGCGTGTGAGTGAACTGAAGTAACCGGAGTTTACTGTTTAGGCATCTGCAAAATGCCGCAAAAACTTGTACTATCATGAAAATAGACGTCTTTACACAAGTGCAGACTAATCAATAGGGAATGTATTTTTTTTTGAAGGGAAGGGGTCAAGGCAACTGTAACTTGTAGAGGCAGCAAGTGGAGTAACCCCTGCTATTCAGGGCCTGAATTTATGTTCAGGGGTAATTACCTCCAAGATTCTAGGGGGGTAATTACCCCTAGGATTCTAGGAGGGGGATTTACCCCCAGGATTCTAGGGGGAGTATTTACCCCCAGGATTCTAGGGGGGGGGGGGGGGTAAATAACCCCAATAACCCCCCTTATCTACGCCACTGGATCCGGAAGAAATTGGAAACTCTAGAACAATGAAATATAAGTAACTTAAGTATGTTTATTAAACAATGCACCAAGTAAACAAACTGAAATATTACAAAAATAAATAGCAAACTGCAAGATAAGACCTCCAAGGTTACAGATGCAGATCAGAAAGTATGAAGTAAAGATGGATTGTTATGAACGTGCTCTACTCTACAAAAAAAATATATGGATATTTAAAATATTAATATATTTTAGAATTATAATTAAAGGTCTTCAGTTACAGTTTTATAAAATCCATATTACAAATAACGTTCTCTTGAGTTGTTCGTATGCTATTGGTAACTAGTGATATTTGCGTTGGATTGCATAATATGGGAATGGTATAGGGTGTCTCATAAATTTTGATGATTTACAACCTTTTGAGTTTTAATACTCAATCATACTGTTATTTTCATATTAGCGAAAATTAAAGACTACTTTCAATTCCTCTCTGAAAGTGAAATCCCATGTTAATTGAGAGTAAAATACTATCGCAAAATACTTTCAAAGTTTACTGTAAAAGTATATGTACAATGTACATTGTTACACTGTATATTTACTATACATATATGAGATGTAAAATGTACATTGGAAAAAACACAACGTCTGTACATTGTACATCTTGTAAAATTATTATTACAAAATTGCAATTCAGTAATTTTGAGCTTTTGGTGATTATTTAAATTTTAAAAAGTGTCATAAAAAATGAAAGAGGTTTATAATAAATAATATAAATCGAATGGTTTTAAGGCACAATACAGTGTGTGTGTTTGTGTGTGTGTGGGGCGGGGGAGGTTCTTTGTAAACTATCACCAGTCTTAAAATTTCAAATTTGTAAAATGTAAAAGTTTTATGAATATTCAACTCAATTAGAAATTATAATAATTCCATTTAAGAAGCGAGTTCAGTGTTGGAAACTGGAACAGTTTATACAAATGATTCCTCAGTATATACCAGGGCTAGCGAGAACAAAAAGAGGGGGAGGGGGGGGGGATATTTGAGCCTACGTAAAAGCGGAACAATTAAAATAAATTTCAGAAAAGAAAACCTAACCAAACCTAAAAAAGATCTCTTGCAATAAATGATAATACTTCTAAATTTTTAAAACTAATAAATAAAAATGTACATTTCACAAAAATGCGTACATAAAAATCCGTTCACACTGACATTAAAGTAGTACAAGTAAACTAAAGTACTTAAAAATATTGCGCTACACATATTTGGTTTCTAATGCTTTGATTTTCGTTATTTTCCTTTTATCAAGATTTGGTTCCATGTCGGGTAGTTTGTTTGTTTACAAACTTCAAGTATGCTGTCGCACTTCTTGTAATTGTCGGAAATTTGGTAATTGTAAGAAATTTAGCGATTGTCAGATGTCGGAATTTTGGTAATAGCCAGAATTCGGTTGTTAACAAACATGAGTTAAAGAACTTATGGCTTTAAAATATCTTAAATTTTAGTTTTAACTCGATGATGATGGTTTAATCCAATTTACTCGTCCCATTCAACTCTACTCGTTCGTCTGCTGTCTCTGTGGACGAGTCAACCCTCTGTGGAATATCGTCTCCTATGCTTGGACTGAAGCAAACTCCCTTCAAGACGTTAGGTATATACGGTCGAAGAACGTCCTAAAGTAACTATGTTAAATCTCTGCAGGGGTGAGAAGTGACCAAAAATAAAAATTACATTCAGCAAAACTTAAAAATCAAGGTTAACTATTCGATGTCTGTTACTTAAAAAATGGCATTTAAAAAATGACCATTTCCATTTCCAAAGGACATTTTCCCAAGTGAAGAATTCTTTATGTAAAATTTTCTAACGCAGCGCTTGGCCCACTAGTGTATCCTAGCCGTAACAGGAAATGCTTTAACCAAATCAACATTTAGGACATCGTCATTTAAATAGAAAAAAAACTCTATGCATAATTTAAGTGACCCAGCATGTAAAGATAACAATTTGACCGATTTAAACCGAATTATGATCAAAAATGTGGAAGATAACGTCGTTTTCAAACTCGAAAATTGTTTATTTTTGTGAATTTTTCCGCTGTTTCTTAGAAGCAATATTCCATCTTTACATGGAGGGTTACTTGAAATTACGCTTACAGTCCTTTTAATGCCATTTGGAAATGATTTAAATGGAAAGTCGATATTCCGGAAATTTCTAATTGAAAAATTAAAAGAAACCGTCAAGCTGTAACTGCCAATCAACTCCCAGTTAAGAAATAGAAATATAACTACAATTCAATGAAGACGACTTTTCTATTTAAGTTTTGATTTCTAACAAGCATCAAATTACAAGTTTACAAGTAAAGAAAGAGAAGTTGTTATTTGACAGCTTCTCTCTTTGTTTCCATGTTTACGTGTATCCCTGCCGTTTGAAAAACAAAAATTCAAAACGAAAGTCGTCTTCATTGTATTGAAATATATGACGACGACTGTACATAGAAACTGACCTCTGGGTCTTCAGCTAACAAAATGTCGTCGTATTTAATCGGTGAAATCTTCTTGCAGGTAGCAGACCAGATCTGTGCAGAGCAGATATTTAGGGTTAACACAAACAACCCTATAGCTACCTAAATACCAGGATAAAAATATAATTAAAAGTAGAGTTAACAGATCTTAAAATTACTCGACATTTTTAATAATAAAAGATACTATATCTATAAATAACTATTCTAATACTATTATTACATTTGATGAGATCTTTTGGTGGATTTTTGTTTCGTCGATTAAAAATAAAAACCATTTGAATTCTCTGTTATTATACAAACAGTAACTTTCTATTATACTTAATTGGATATTTCTGGCGCCATGATATCAAATTAAATAATAGTATGAATCAGAATTATGTGTCAAAATGCATTTTCCCTTGTCTACAAGAATGCGTAGATCTAAAAGAGAAGAACATGGAACAGTATATGATCAGATAAAAAAGATACAACGGTCGAAGAAAAAATTCACTGCTCTTTTCAAATAAAAAATCCCCCCTCACTTTATACTTTATACTCATATGTACATTTAAACAGTTTTTTTTTAATCTTCATCACAGAAACAAATCTCAAGGAATATATTAATGTCTTTGAACATTCTTTAAAAGTGAATATTTACAAATTATCATTTTTCTAAATCATAATCAGAGTATGTTTCCCTTTTTCTTCATTTAACGACCAATTTTCTCATTTTTTAAAAAGTTTTTTTTGTTTATTTTTGAAAAGTTTTAAATTCTAAATTTTTAAAGAGATAAAAAAACCTTTGTATGCGGAGAGACAAGACCCTGGGCTATATCCCCGGAGCGTATAAAGGAGAAGACGACCATAAGGAACTGCAACAACGCCACGGACATGATCACAAAGTTGATTGCTGTGGCGTGGATCTTCTTATTGATCTTACTTGGGGCATACACGTATGCAAGGTTATGCCGATCAACTGAAACAAAACAGACGTTTAATTTTTTTTAATCTGGCAAATCAAAGAATTTTTGATAAAAATTTACTATTTATTTAGAGTTACGTATTATAATACTATCTTAAAGCAAAAATCTGCTTGTAAGTTTGTATGTCAAGGAATAAAATGTTTTTGCATTCTTAAAAATAAGTTTGACGACATTTTTGTTTTTCAGTGGAATTTATTTCTGAAGAAAAGACAGAAATTACACTTAATTTTAGTTAATTTAAATGATTACTTTATATAATACCTATGTGCTTGAGAATGAAGTACATGCAACCGAATGGAGTGATGAGTGGACAGGGTATACTGTACATAACAACCATAGCAAACAGTAGCATCATCCTAGAGACAGTACATAAGTAAAATCTAAGATTTTGTTCTAAAACATCTTACAAAGTAATCGTGAAATGGAACCCGACTTTTTCCCCTTTATAAATGGTTTATAAGCCGTCATATAAACACATTAATCTTAAACGAAAATTAATTAAATTAAAAATTATTTGTTGGGTCTACAGTTGTATTTAAGTAACCCTCCATTTGTAAAAAGGTATTTCACTTTTTTCTCTCGCTGAAAATTTCTTGCAAGGAAACAAATGCGTACAGTGTACACTCCGTGCTAAAGAAACTTTTTTTCCGAGGTCATTTCATTTTCAGCCAGAAAAAAAACGGATATCTCCGTAGCAGATTATCTACACGAAGGTTAAAAGGGTACCGCGGAGAAAAGGTCTTGCTATTTTAAAAATGGCGCTATATACTTAAGTTCATCAAAAACAAATGACATCCACAATACTCTAAAAAAAGTAAAAAATGTTTTGCCTTTTACATTTTTTGTTACATTAATGAATTTATCTCTTTTGTGTTGACCGTAAAAGCGTATTTCCATTTCAAATTCTGTGATGGTGATGGACCAAACCTCTGTAAAGTAAAAAAAAGTAGATGTTAGGTCCACATTTATTGAAAATATAATTCGGTCTGAGTTGACCCTAGTCAGTTCTTGAGATTGTTTCTGTCACAAAGATTAAAAACAAAGTGACCTTTTATTTAAATATTGGCATTAAACATTTGACTGACCAAAGATTAAAGACTTTTTCTTTATCTATATTTTATATTTAAAACAGATTGCAGATAAAGTGTTTAACAATTTCCCAGCGTTTTGTTGAATAGTTACAGGTTTAAAAGGGTTTATAAAGACCAGGTTTCTTTTATTTTTACCTGGCGTACTGCTCCCCAAACCTGAACTCATATGTAATTGCACGCCTAGAAATTTAGACAAATTAAATTTCTGAAAACATTTTCAAATATTTAAATTTTATCGCCATACAAAAAAATGTTTAAAATTAACAAAGTTTTTGCAATTTTCTAGCCTAAACTTTTAGTCTTTGATAATTTATAATAAATTCAACAAAAATTGAAACTATTAAAGAACAGTGCATTTTAATGTACAAAATAAAAAAGGGTCTTTTAGTGTTACCTAATAGCTGGGGTATCTGCTTTTGTCCTGGTAAACAAAAACACAGATAAAATTATATATTACCCACTTCCCATAGAATGACTATGAAAACAACCACCCTGCTCCACTCCGCCCCCCCATTTATTTGTAAATATTGTTGATTTGTAATAATATGAGAGGGAGGGTGCGACATTTTCTCTGACAGAAAATAATTAATATTTTTATTTGTTAAAATCTGTATGTTTCCTGGATCCAAGAATCTGAATGAGATACCAGAATAGTTCTGGAAACCTGATCAGCTCTAAACCAGACCCTGAGCAATAATATATTCAAAACCCTCAAACCTAAAATCCGGGAAAATAATCCTCATCAAATACTTAATTCATCAACACTAGATTCTAGACCAGGGTTAGAGAATGTCGTGACGTCGTAGTAATTTTAAGACACCTTTCACTTAATCGAGGAGCACGTCCTATTCACAACATTACCGTTGAAAATTTGATCTGATCAATAGTGTGGAAAATAAAGTTGTTTACTGACTTGAAATTTGAAAAGTTATCAATTCTGATAACATCTCCATTGTTTATAAAGAAAAAACTGCGCAAGCCACATTTACAGAGAAGCCACAAATGAAAATACAGATTTTAAGAACTTGGAAGAGTATTCAGAAAATGGTCCAGCGGGGGAATTAAATTTACATCTTTCTAGGGTAGGGAGGTGCTTATGCTTTGTGTAAAGTTAAAATAAAAATAAATATATTTTGACGTAATAACACCGTTTCGGAAGTATATTTGCTAAATTTCAATGTTTTAAAACCATTATCTTGTCTTATTTATTTAAATTCCTCCCTTTCTTAGAAATATGAAGATGGGGGAGGGGGAACTATGTGAAAAGTAATTATGAAATTTGACCAGTTCATCGAATGGGTTAGAAATAAATAATGATAAAAAGAAATTTAAAGAAGGCGCTGAAAGCAAAACTAGCAACGGCTACCACCCTCCATTAGTTCCGGAGATATTGAAAAATGTTGATGCAATGCAATGCCTACTTATAGAAGAATTTTTTTTAGATGACCTAATAACCTAAAAGAATTTAGTTGAGAACTGCTCCTCAGTTTTCTACAAATGGTCTCGAGGAGTAAAAACAAAGTTAGTTTTGTGAGGAGCGGGATCACAGACAAACAAAGTAACAATCAGAACATTAGTTTAAGCTAGCGTTTACAGGAAGGAAAAATACAGAAAAAGACAAAACTTTTTGTTAAAAATATCGTTAATAAAAATCAAAACTCAGAAATATAAATAAAAAAATCATAAAAATAAAATCCGACTATTAGGACTTCCACACTAAACTAAAGATTTATAGCTTGAGATGAATTGAAACACAGACAAGCACAGTTAGACACAGACAGACATAGTTCGACACAGACAGACATAGTTAGACACAGGCAGACATAGTTAGACACAGACAGATATAGTTAGACACAAACAGACATAGTTAGACACAGGCAGACATAGTTAGACACAGATAGACATAGTCAGACACAGACAGATATAGTTAGACACAGGCAGACATAGTCAGACACAGACAGACATAGTCAGACACAGACAGACATAGTCAGACACAGACAGACATAGTTAGACACAGACAGACATAGTCAGACACAGACAGACATAGTCAGACACAGACAGATAGATCCAAAACATTATCAACGGCGATAGAAACAATGATAGAGATAGAGTAAACAAACAGAGTCAGCAATATATTCTAATCTCATAAATTTTGGCCAAGATTGGTTTTGAAGGTGGGAAAGGGATAGTACCACCAAAAGGGGGGGGGGGTCCGTCAGAAGCATAGTTTATTGAATATATTTCCTATCATAGCAGCAGTAATCACATAGTTGACGAAGAAAGCACCAGAGTCAGGTAGGAAGATACAATCCCACCTAGAATACAGTTATAAACTTCCTGTCTTTTAGTTTTTGTATTCAAGTTCCTGTATGTATTTTAGATCATGTATTTTAGATCATGTATTTTAGATACTGTATTTTAGATACTGTAGTTTAGTTCATGTATTTTAGATCATTTATTTTAGATCATTTATTTTAGATAATTTATTTTAGATAATTTATTTTAGATAATTTATTTTAGATCATGCATTTTAGATCATGTCTATTAGTTTATGTCTACTTGTTCATGTCTGTTATCTCATATACTAATTCATCCCTACTAGTTAATGCCTGCTAGATTATGTCTACTAGTTCATGTCTCCTAGTTTATGCAAGGTAGTTCATGCTGGGTAGTTCATGCTGGGTAGTTCATGCTAGGTAGTTTATGCTGGGTAGTTCATGCTGGGTAGTTCATGCTAGGTAGTTCATGCTAGGTAGTTCATGCTGGGTAGTTCATGCTGGGTAGTTCATGCAAGGTAGTTCACGCTAGGTAGTTTGTGCAAGGTAGTTCATGCTGGGTAGTTCATGCTGGGTAGTTCATGCTAGGTAGTTTATGCTGGGTAGTTCATGCTGGGTAGTTCATGCTAGGTAGTTCATGCAAGGTAGTTCATGCTGGGTAGTTCATTTAGGTAGTTCATGCTGGGTAGTTCATGCAAGGTAGTTCATGCTAGGTAGTTCATGCAAGGTAGTTCATGCTGGGTAGTTCATTTAGGTAATTCATTTTGGTAGTTCACGCAAGGAAGTTCGTGCTAGGTAGTTCATGCAAGGTAGTTCATGCTAGGTAGTTCATGCTGGGTAGTTCATGCAAGGTAGTTAATGCAATAATGCTTGCGTTTCATATTATGGCAGTATATATATACTCCTTTCCGATTTATTTTATTATCCTTTTTCATTACTTAATATCCTCTTAAGTTTTTTTTTATTTATCTCATGTCTTCTTAGTTTTGTTATTTGTTTTCATGTTATAATGATTAATATCTTGTTAACTAGAAATCCCGTCTAAAGTTTCTGGGTCATTCCATGTCAAGTCAACCACCTATGGACGGCATGTCACAGATTTTGCTGAAATTTTGCATACAATTTGGGATATGAAAAAAAATCTCAGAACCCGAAGATGAGCGTTCTGAGACCTCCGAGGCCGGAGATATGGCTCCGGAAAGTTTCCGATAATTCGAGATTTCGAGGCCGGCCTCTATATTTCAAATGGCTCTAACTTTTTTGTTTTAAAAGATAGCTCCAAAATTTTTTCAGATTTGAATAGGTAATCACAAGTCCTATTGCATGCATGTGTGTATTACTAATTTTTAAATATTTCAGTGTAGGTCTATTTTTACAACTCAGATATTAGTCTTAGGTGGGGGTCAAATTATTAATCATACCCCCACTGCTCAAAAAGACCCAGTCACACAGTGTGTTTGCATCTGAACAGATCAAAGATTTTTATAATTGACTGTACTGTTTATTTGCTCCATGAGGCTATCATAATAAAATTTACAGTGAAGAAATTAGNTTAAGAAATCTAAATTAGCATTACATTATCAGTTCTCCTCCTCAACAGGAACAAATACATATAAAAAAAACTTTTCTAATCCCTTCCTTATGGCAGTATAAAAATATATAAAAAAAAATCAACACAATCGGAATTGGTACACATCCTCAAACGGAGGCTGAAAATAAAGAAATGCAATTATGACCTGTAAATAATATTTTAATGATATTTTTTCTTTTAACGCCAAATAACCGGCTTGTGATTACCTATTCAAAACTGAAAAAATTTTGGAGCTATCTTTTAAAACAAAAAAGTTAGAGCCATTTGAAATATAGAGGCCGGTCTCGAAATCTTGAATTATCGGAAACTTTCCGGAGCCATATCTCCGGCCTCGGAGGTCTCAGAACGCTAATCTTTGGGTTCTGAGTTTTTTTTCATATCCCAAATTGTATGCAAAATTTCAGCAAAATCTGTGACATGCCGTCCATCAGGTGGCTGACTTGACATGGAATGACCCTTCTGTTCTTTTATTTTTTTTATTATCTCATGTCTTCTTAGTTTTTTTATTTGTTTTAATGTTGTATTGATTAAAGATTCATGTCTAATCTAATCCCTTAGATCTTGTCATCTAATTTTCTTTCAAACAGGTAATTCTGACGTTGTTTGTTTGTTTAATTGTTGGTATAACTGTCTAGATTCTTCATATCTTACCTCTCTTTATCTGCAGCTGAATTTGTGGAGTTAAAGTTACGAAACAGGAATTCCACTGTCGCCTTGTAAACAAATATTCAAACATTAACAGTAAGATTACAAATAAAATAATAATATTCTTATGAAATCTAAATTTACATTCAAGTTCATGTTTTTTTTGTCCTTTTCCTAGTAATAATTTCAGCTTTTAATGTTGCTATTCAAGACACAATATTTCTTCGGAAAATGAACTAAAATTTTCCAAATTTTTCTGTTTAATATTGAATCCCCCCCACCCCAAAAAAACCAACAAGCCTAATATATAAAGATTAGACATTTGCTCCCCCCGCCTCATTTGTAGTAACAAATTTAGCATTAAACCGTTTCTTTTCATCGTACTCCCCATTTAACAAACATTTTTGCAGATTTTTCTTATATATTTTCAAAAATAAATAAATGTCAACATTTTCACCCAGACAAATTTTGAAAATTTTAAGCATCCATAAACATTTCCTGGGGTCATGTGTGTTATCTCAAAAAAGTAGATCCAATTAAGTACCTGTCCACTGGTGAGTCTGAATGTTGGAAGTATGATAACCATGAAGATTAAATACCTGTCCACTGGTGAGTCTGAATGTTGGAAGTATGATAACCATGAAGATTAAATACCTGTCCACTGGTGAGTCCGCATGTTGGAAGTATGATAACCATGAAGATTAAATACCTGTCCACTGGCGAGTCTAAATGTTGGAAGTATGATAACCATGAAGATTAAATACCCGTCCACTGGTAAGTCCGCATGTTGGAAGTATGATAACCATGAAGATTAAATACCTGTCCACTGGTGAGTCCGCATGTTGGAAGTATGATAACCATGAAGATTAAATACCCGTCCACTGGTGAGTCCGAATGTTGGAAGTATGATAATTATGAAGATCCTGTCCACTGGTGAGTCCGCATGTTGGAAGTATGATAACCATGAAGATTAAATACCCGTCCACTGGTGAGTCCGAATGTTGGAAGTATGATAATTATGAAGATTAAGTACCTGACCACTGGTGAGTCCGAATGTTGGAAGTATGATAACCATGAAGATTAAGTACCTGACCACTGGTGAGTCCGAATGTTGGAAGTATGATAATTATGAAGATTAAATACCTGTCCACTGGTGAGTCTAAATGTTGGAAGTATGAAAACCATGAAGATCAAATACCTGACCACTGGTGAGTCTGAATGTTGGAAGTATGATAACCATGAAGATTAAATACCTGACCACTGGTGAGTCCGAATGTTGGAAGTAAGATAACCATTAAGATTAAATACCTGACCACTGGTGAGTCCGAATGTTGGAAGTATGATAACCATGAAGATTAAATACCTGTCCACTGGTGAGTCCGAATGTTGGAAGAATGATAACCATGAAGATCAAATACCAAAACGTTTTCTTCATCACAGCATGATTTTCTCCAGATCTGTAAAATAATGAAAGTAAAATGAATTGAATATTTCTAAAAAAGTCCAGTTAAATGGTAATATAAAGAAATTACATTTCCCTTTTCTAAGCTAAAAAGGACTATAGCCTTGCAATGACCATCCGCATGTCCAATAAACTAAGGAACCCTGTAAACCCTTGCCTGAGCAAAGATTAATTGAGATATCCTTATTTTTTCAAGCTTAAAAAAGAAGGAAATTAAAAGAATTTAATAATTTTCCAACAAGAAAAACGAGGATTAGATGAAAGAGTACTATTGGAAATCGGACATGCCACTTCTTTCCTTTTTTAAAATGGTGGGGTTATTTGAG
Source organism: Eurytemora carolleeae (assembly GCF_000591075.1). NCBI lineage: Eukaryota > Metazoa > Arthropoda > Copepoda > Calanoida > Temoridae > Eurytemora > Eurytemora carolleeae. The sequence goes on along the minus strand of NW_019396298.1, from coordinate 128,245 downwards.
ACTGCGCCTAGTCCATTTAAAAGCCTATTTATTTCCTATTAAAGCTCCTTCCCCCAAGGATAAATTCTGTCCGCCCCAGGTTCTTAAATGATTGTGATGTCCGGAAATGTAAGTTCTACCTTGTCCAGTGTCCAAGGAGTCGGTCAGAGTAAGCCACAAGAACAGGAAGGAGAGCTGTGAACGTCCAGATCATCAAGGTCGGGAGGAAGTCCGTCAACCAGGAGGGGAGGTCGGAAAACAAATCCGTTTTGGTGGATGTCGAGTTCAAAGGTAAAGCTCTAAATAAGAACCGACAAATGAGGAGAAATAAGCACCTCTAGTACAAATATTACATTTTACCCAAACATCTTGTAAAATACAAAATTATTGAGGAGAAAACAAGGTTCTGTAGTGTATTATGTACCTAGGAATAGTCCGGTTCTGAAGCATATTACGTAACTAGGTGTAATCCGGTTCTGTAGCATATTATGTACCTAGGTGTAATCCGGTTCTGTAGTATATTAAGTGCCTAGGTGTAGTCAGGTTCTGTAGTAAATTATGTACCTAGGTGTAATCAGGTTCTGTAGTATATTATGTACCTAGGTGTAGTCAGGTTCTGTAGTAAATTATGTACCTAGGTGTAGTCAGGTTCTGTAGTATATTATGTACCTAGGTGTAGTCAGGTTTTGTAGTATATTAATTATAGGATCTAGCTGATGAACAATGATCTGTGGTGTGGTGAGGAAGAAGCATATTAGGAAGATGAAGATGTTTGCCAGAATCTTCTTCATTAACAGCAGCTTCCGCCTACAAAATATACAAAGTGGAGCTCCAAACCGGTTTCACATTTCAGCTGTTGATTGGCAGAAATGTAAACAAAACTGGCGCTAATCGGCAGTTAGCAATTGATTACTTTGAAATTTTCATCTTTATTTACTTAAATTTCATTTTTGTTAAAAGATCAAACAAATTCTTCATTATCTCTCCTCATTTAACACTTTGTGGCGTTCTGAGAGCAAACATCTTTTTATATATCTTTTGATTGATATTTTGCCTAATAGACCCCGATCCCTGGATCTGCATATTTTTGTAAATTCATGGAGCTTAACTGTTGGAATTAAGTGTTACCTGTCTGAAAGGTTTTCCCAAATGATGTCTGAAGGTTGAGGAGCATACCAAACTTTCCACCCCTGAACATTAAATCATCAAATTATTAAAACCAGACTTTCCACCCCTAAACATTAAATCATCTAATTATCAAAACCAGACTTTCCACCCCTGAACATTAAATAATCAAATTATCAAAACCAAACTTTCCACCCCTGAACATTAAATCATCAAATTATCAAAACCAAACTTTCCACCCCTGAACATTAAATAATCAAATTATCAAAACCAGACTTTTTACCCCTGAATATTAAATCATCAAATTATCAAAACCAGACTTTTTACCCCTGAACATTAAATCATCAAATTATCAAAACCAGACTTTTTACCCCTGAACATTAAATCATCAAATTATCAAAACCAGACTTTTTACCCCTGAGTAATAAATTAATAAAAACAAAACCTTCCAAACCTAAAAAAAAGATAATAATCAAAGAATAATCAAATGTTAATCAAAGAATCAAAATAATTTAGTTATCATAAAATAATAACATAATAATAATAGTGATAATATTATTTATAAATTGATTACCTTTGGTCTGAGATTGATCGATGAAGATGGAGGACAATGCTTGAAGTTTAAAATTGAATACTTGTGATCTCTGTGAACCTTCAACCAAGTTTATGCTTAAACTTGACAATACACTGGGAGACTTGAAGGTTAAATTTATTTCTAAACTTTTTTCTCCACGAAATTGAAACAAATGTTTAAAGCATTAAAAAGCCATTGCCTTGGCACTTTTTATGCCCACTTAACCTGTCGTAACTTTTTTTTTAACCAATTCTGGTAATATATTTATTGACGTGTGGTAGAAGAGTGGGGGGGGGGATAGAATTAGATCAGTATTTTAAATTGAAAAAAAAATCAAACACAAAAACAATGAACATAAATGTTATAACATGTTTTTTTATACAGAAATTTAAATCATCTAAAATTTAAATTTAAATGTAGAAATACTATAATTTCTTTACAAATCTATTTCAGGTTTTGTCGGATATTTATCAGAATTCCCCCCCATTTCCTATAATTTGGGGAAAAAATGAAAAATTGGTCCTTTTTCCTTTCCCCTATGCAAGAAATAAAACCTTTAAAAAAGTATTTATATGTGATAGGGAAAAACGATTTAAAAAAGGGGGGGGGAGAGAAATGATTTTTCGATAAAATATACACTACAGTTTTGTCAAGTAAAGTATGATAGGAAGAAAAATGTTTTTATTCATTCAATTAATTTTTAACCCCTAATATATCCCAGTGTGTAAGAAATAAATTAAATTTCAGAAACTGAAATATTTCTAAACTTTTTGTGAAAACAATTACACAGCTAAAACTAAAAATTCTTTTCATCTTTTGTTAAATCGGAGAATAAATGTTAAAATCTTAAATTTTTCAACAAACAGAGATGTGATAAAACCTGAATTTTCCATAGAAATATCACCTTGTTTTAGTTGTTTATAATAGGATACAGATTTAAAACTTCCTTTGAACAATTTTTTTGCATAAAAATTCTTATAAAAATTATTCAAACTATTATCTAATTTTGCGTCGAAATTCCATGGAAATTTCAATTAAAAAAAGAGGTAATTTTGAGTTACGAATTTTTACCAATTCTTTTTGTTAGAAATTAATAAAAGGGAAAAATTAATTCTAGTCGTTAACCCCCTCGATTCAAAATAAAAATGATTAAAACCAAACTGGCAGGAAAAAGACTGGAACTTTTAAATGAACGAAAACCCGTATCTTACTTTTTCTCTTTCATGGCCCAACCATTATCCTCTCCTCATAAAAGATCGCATGAATAAGATTCCGCTAATTATCATAAAGTTCCGACATCGGTTGAACTAATGTCATTAAAAGTTTCCATCCCTTGAAAAATGTTGTGTTGAGTAAGCATAAACCGACCTGTCTAGCATGATTTATCGAGCTAAAACTAACAAAAGCCATCCCTGAATAAATAGGCATATAAATTAAACATATTTCTAACTTAAAACATTCACCGAGAATCTTCGTAAAAATTGGATTCATAATAGCAGAATAATTCGAATTATATATATACTAAGCTTATTTAAGCTTGGCTTAAAATAAGTTACTTGATATTGTATATTGTACATTGTACATTGTACATTGTATATCGTTTATCGTTTATCGTATATTGTATATTGTATATTGTATATTGTATATTGTATATTGTATATTGTATATTGTATATTGTATATTGTATATTGTATATTGTATATTGTATATCGTTTATCGTTTTATCGTATATTGTATATTGTATATTGTATATTGTATATTGTATATTGTATATTGTATATTGTATATTGTATATTGTATATTGTATATTGTATATTGTATATTGTATATTGTATATTGTATATTGTATGTTATATATTGTATTTTGTATATTTTATATTGTATATTGTATTATTGTATATTCATTGAGATTTTCTTATATCTCTTACAACTTTTCTAAATGCATAATAATTGTATTTATTTTTAAGAATTAACAAAGGTTCAAAATATACCTTTAGGATAGTTAGAAAAAATTAATTTGACAACCCCTAAGAGGGACTGTAAGCGCGATTTTAAGCGACCCTCCATGCAAAGATTCACAGGGATACCTTTAGAACCTATTGCTTAGAAATAATGTGGAAGACGATGTCGTTTTCCTAGGTTTACATGTGTTTAATTCTGATAACTCCTATATGTTTTTCAGCAGTAGAATTGCGTAATTCACTTAGAGAAATCACAATTAAAAATAATCAGCTTTCCGTATGATATCGATCGATATCTACTTCATACTTGCACAGACAAAGCTATAAAGGGTGTCGTTGTGAATCCGACATTGCCTTCTTTGTATGGAGGATCATAAAAAATTACACTTAAGTTCCTTTAACACCTCCTTACACAATTAAGACCTGCTCAGAACTGTGTAGAAAGATATTAAAAGTGATGTAATAATGTATATAAGAATATACTAAAAACTGTGTAGAAAGATATTAAAAAATACTTTTAAGTCATCAATTCATAAAATGTTGTTTTGACAAAAGTTTTATACTGTCATGCCTAAATTTAGTAATTGTAAAAAGTAAAAATAAGTAAATAGCCATAAAATATGCGGAAACGGATTTAAAGAGCTCAATGTGATTATTCAATTTAAAACACTGCAGCATTCCATTATCAATAGGCTAGAAGACAATTTATAAATTCTTACGGCTTATCCGAAGTTCTAGGTTAAACCAAGGTTATGATGGAAGGAAAGTTTTTTCAAAGGTGTACGCATCTTTTGTACTGCAGTGTACTGTCTCTGGGCAGTAATGTAAACACAAGACGGATGTCGAAGCCTGACATGGGATCCATCTTTCACATACAAAATCAATGAAATATTCTGGTCATATTCCACTATTAAGTGAATTATCAAAATTATCAAAATTATCAAAATTTAATGCTTTTAATCTCCTCGGATACTAAACGAACACTGATGCATCTATTCTTGTTTACAAATTGGTTTCAATATGTACGCAGAGTACGCGCAACTGCAATTAACTTTCCTTGCATTATAACCTTGGGTTAAACTGTATATAACAACTGACCTAGTTTGTTCTGTAGTGACTGGGATCTTAGAACTTTAATTCTAGCATTTAATTTATCCTCCAGCTAAGAAAAAAAAAATTTTAATTTCGTTTTTGGAGAAAAACATTTTTAAAATCTTATATGAGTAGGATACTGTACAATTGAAGATTGAACTGTACAATTGAATATTAAATTGTACATTTGAATATTAAATTGTACAGTTGAAGATGAAACTGTACAATTGAAGATGAAACCGTACAATTGAAGATGAAACTGTACAATTGAATATTAAACTGTACAATTGAATATTAAACTGTACAATTGAAGATTAAACTGTACAATTGAAGATTAAACTGTACAATTGAATATTAAACTGTACATTTGAATATTAAATTGTACAGTTGAAGATTCAACTGTACAATTGAAGATGAAACCGTACAATTGAAGATGAAACTGTACAGTTAAAAAGTTGAATTGTACCGATTGAAGTTGAAACTGTACAATTGAAGATTAAACTGTACAATTGAAGATTAAACTGTACAATTGAATATTAAACTGTACAATTGAAGATTAAACTGTACAATTGAATATTAAACTGTACAGTTGAAGATTCAACTGTACAATTGAAGATGAAACCGTACAATTGAAGATGAAACTGTACAATTGAAGATGAAACCGTACAATTGAAGATGAAACTGTACAGTTAAAAAGTTGAATTGTACGATTGAAGTTGAAACTACTGTTGAATATTGAGTAGTGTTGTAAAGTAAAATATTTTATGATACAGTTGAATACTGTACAATTTAAGACAGTACAATATACTTAAAGGTTAAACTGTACGGTACATATTTTACCTCTTGATAGTACTCTACACAGGTAACTTTATCAACACATGGTACACAGAAACATGAACAGCAGCGGGCACCTTATTAGGGAAACAATATTACATGAAAATGAGGGGAGGGGGGAGGGGGTCACCGGAAAGGGGGGAGGCTTAAGGAAAAAATAGTGTGTAAGAACAACTATATCTGTGCATTATGTTGCATTAGAGGGTAAAGAGATTGGGTTTTATTTTTTTCTGTACTATATCCAGTGCACCTAATTTTAGCGAGGTACATGGAGAGTTTTGTGTCTTATCTCTTATTGTACTTTATCCAGTACACATACCTTTAGCTTGTACATGGAAAAATTAGTGTTGTATCTCTTATTGTACTATGTTTAGTACACCTACCTTTAGTAGGGTACATCGACAAGTTGTGTTGTATCTCTTATTGTACTTTATCCAGCATACATAGCTTTAGCTGAGTACATATAAAGGTAAATGTTGTCTCTTATTGTACTATATCCAGTAAGGATATCTTTAGTTGGGTACATGAAGAGATAAGTGTTGAATCACTTATTGTACTATATCATGTACACATACCTTTAGCTGGGTACATGAAAAGGTTTGGGTTATATCTCTTGTTGTGCTATATTTAGTACACCTACCTTTAGCTGGGTACATCGAGAGATTAGTGTTATATCTCTTATTGTGCTCTATTGCGTATTGTTTTGCTTCTTTAACATCTCTCAGTTCATTAGATAAAGTTGTTAGCTTACTAACGTCATACGCCAGCTGAATGTCCTAATCAATAAATCAATTAATCAATCAATCAGACTTATGACCACATCGCACATAAAAAATTAACTTAAATTAAAATTATTTATAGACCAACTGATGGTTCCTGAAAATGTAAATTGTGAATTAAGACTTCCTAGTTTAAAACAAACGTTAACAAATTATTTACTGTTGACTGTAGCTTCCAGAATTATTATTCACAGTTCTTGATATTTTTTCTTCTTCATAAAGCATAGGATCACATTTTAAAAGGGTCAAACAAGTTGTGTGTTGCAATCGTTCTTATATGCAAATTGTCATTTCTTTATCATATGATATGATATAATATAATACAATATACCTTTAAAAAGTTTTTGTTTGAAAGAAATTACTCAACTGCAATAAGTTAGAAAAAAGATCTTGCATTGACAAGGAAATACTACCTGGATCGTAAAATCAGGATAAACTTCCTAAATTGAAATAAAATTCAGTCTCGGTAACCTTACATATAAAACATTTTAAAAACGCCTATATCCACTCTAATGATTCTTTATTTAAAGAGACTGTAAGCGTAATATTAAGTGACCCTTCATGCAAAGATGGCAATGTCGGGTTCACAGTGGTACCCTCGAAACCTTTATCTAATCTTTGCATAGAGGACGGAGGTTCACTTTAAAATCCGCTTAGTCCCTCTAAGAGAATGAATTTTGTTCCTGAAAATGGTCTCTAATGTTCTCTATGGTGCAGAGTTTGTGTGGAATATGCTCTATGGCAACTGTTCGTGTTATCCCTAGACTTATATCTCTCATTCGCAAACCTGGAAACAGAGAATAACTTTTTTTAAAGTTTCAAATCAAATCAGACTTTAAGGGATGTCCTTCTACTACAAAAACATTCTCAAAATGACTTTACTAAATCTCAAAGGTAATGATTTTCCCTAATTACAATAGAACGCGACCAATTGCAGATGATTATGCTTTAAAATATAAAAGTTATGAATTTCTTGTCATTACCCTAACTAAAAAAGTTATGGTCATCTAGTAAAAAAAATGACACCCTCTTCCCACCCGCTCCCCGATTAATCTTGAAAAATCTGTGTTTCTTCAAGTTTTCTGTCTTCTATAAAAAATCAGATCAAACAACTTTAAGATTTTAAGGGTCTAAACCTGAAAATTTGTAAAAAAAAACTTAACAAAAAAGTTCCTGCGAACATCAATTCGAAAAAAATTCAAAGCTCTCGTGAGTAATCAAAACTGAAAATGTTGGAAAAGCGGAAAACTTAAAGGAAAATAATTATTTTTAAATCGTGGAAAACCAAGGATGTTCCTACCTATTGAAAACCTTCTCATGAGGAATATAGAGAGGGGGAAGAGAAGGAAGGCCAGGATAATATGAACCCACAGCAGGTAGCTCTCAGCAATATTCTGGAATTGTTAGATTAATCAGTCAGTCAATCAATCAATCAATCAACCAACTAACAAAATAATCAACCAACTAACAAACCAATCAATTGATAAAATAAGCAATCATCAAACATTCAACCAACCAAGCATTCGTAAAATCAATAAATATTTCAAAAACCAACTAACCGAACAATAATTGATCAATTAAACCAATAATCAATCCAGAAATAAATCAATCAATCAAACAAGAAATAAAACCATTATCTGAAAACCAAGCAGGTAAATTATTTAATGATAAGACAAGTACCATAAAAGCCAAATAACAAATTTATCAACAGATACAGGGTGTCCCACATCAAATTAGACCGCGTCAATTACGATTTGGGGGACAAATCAGAAAATTTCAGAAGAATGAATCATTTTGAAAAATTTAGTAAGGCTAATAGAATTTTTTTTGGAGATAATCTAATATGATGGGACGCTCTGTATGTCAACAGTCCGATTATCAAATAGTATGGCAAAAAATTGACCATTTTTTTCACCCATTAACCAATAAAGTAAAACATCAATCAGTAATACGAAGGATCAATCAACTAATCAATCAATCCACACCATTGGTTAAATTACTATTTAACAATCGGATCCAATAAACAGTAATATGTCAGATAATCGATCCAATGTTTCAATTGATCAATTATCATCCAATAAACCACCCACTAAGCTAATCGATCGATCGAACTAAATGCCATATAATCAATTAGGCAATCAACAAATCAATTAAAAAAATCAATTTACTTGAATTCATTCTTTGATGTTTACTTACTCTAGGATCAATGTTTGCCATGGTCGTATGCCCGAACTCAGTAGAGTTGCCTTGAAGCGAACCCTAATAATAACATAAATTCTCAAAAACAATTATTTTTATTTTTATTATTTTGCTTGCAAATCAAAAATTCATTTCCCAAGGCCTAATTGAGTCTTAAAATCATAATTAAAGCAAGGGTTAGATATTTCACAAAATTCAAATTTTTACATGAGAATTTTTACAGCAAAATATAGGTGTTTAAATGTTCTTTATAGGTTTTCTTTATCCCTAATTTTAAGAAAATAAAAAAATTTTTAGGTAAAAGAAAAAAAACCAATAAAAAATGAAACATTGTCTTTATTGCTGTCCAATTTTTTTTTTCCTCCGAAATCTTCAAAAATCATTTGAGTATTTCTAAAAAAAATAAACCCCTGAAAAGTAAAAAAAATAAACCCCTGAAAATAAACCCCTGAAAAGTTATTTACCTGAAAGTTAACCGGCAACACAACTCCTACTGATACAAGGGTCACCATTAGTATATAGATAATTATATACTTCTGAAACCTAAAATATAAAAAGAATAAAAATTAAAATTTAAAGAATATTGCTGGAAATATAGAACGCTCCTAGAAGTTTAACCTGATCCGGTGTCATGCCTGCAGAGAACTCGTACCTGCAGCGAACTCTGGTTATGCACGCGGCAAAGCGCAAGTTTCTTGAAATGTAAACAAACAAGAATAATTTAATTTATTTGAGTTTACGGCTAATTTTCTGTAATTGATCCATCGTTTTGACGCATAAAATCAATGGGGTCTGTCCTAGAAAATACTTTTTGACTTTTTTTCGCAAATTTCTAAACTGAAACTTTAGTTACCAAAATAAGACCTTAAAGGTTTTGATAAACTCTCATTAAAACCGGATTCTAAATCCGGATATTGAGTAGAGCGATCTAAATTCGGATTTAAAGCACTGTGATTTATACCAAGATTTTAACAAACAGCGATCAAATATTTTTACCTAAGATACTGCACAGCATCAGCTCCCATTAAAGGCTCGAGACTCTTTTCCTAGAATTTAAAACTTGTTTATCTTTTATCATTAGAAGAAAGTATTCAAAAAAAAGTTTGAAGGAACATTTGCCCTCTTTTAAATAACATACCCTATAAAATATTTTTTTCTCACAAAATATTGGATTGCCTAACGTCCAAAAAAGTTTGTTACTATGAAAAAGAGAAACCCCTCGTACTAAAGTTAAAACCATGTGCTGATAAATTAATTGAAAATTAATATATGGATTGTTATCACTTTAAAATGCATTGTCTCTTCACGTGTTGACCGTTGACGGACCTTAGATAAAAATACTTTTCTTCCTCTTTTCATACTCTTGGCTCTACTGGCGATAGAACCGGTTTCTGGACTTTCAGATCTTTTCTCAACTTCAGAAGTTCTTCCCTCCTTCCCATGTGCCCCAGGACCAACCCCATCAGCAGTCTTTAAACCTTCTTCACCCCCATCAACAACATCACTGGGCGTTTCTGAAAAAAAACATTTTATAATGATTTTTTGTATCTACTTACATGCTACCACTATCAACAGAAGATAAAATCTATCTAATATAATAGACCATTTTCTATAACTTCTAAAACATGAAACTTAAGTCGAAGAAGTTTAGATAGTGAAGGAAAATATTTTAAACGTGAAACTTAAGTCGAAGAAGTTTAGATAGTGAAGGAAAATATTTTAAACGTGAAACTTAAGTTGAAGAAGTTTAGAAAGTGAAGGAAAATATTTTAAACGTGAAACTTAAGTCGAAGAAGTTTAGATAGTGAAGGAAAATATTTTAAACGTGAAACTCAAGGCGGAGAAGTTTAGAAAGTGAAGGAAAATATTTTAAACGTGAAACTCAAGTCGGAGAAGTTTAGAAAGTGAAGGAAAATATTTTAAACGTGAAACTTAAGTCGGAGAAGTTTAGAAAGTGAAGGAAAAACTTCAGATGAAAATTAAGTGGAACATACCTGCACCCTGTTCCTGAGATTCCTCCTTAAATATTTAAAAGTGTCAGCATTTATCAGAAAAAAATTTCCAGAATTTTTGAAAAGTTAATTTTCAGGTTTGATGTTTTAATCCAACAGATCCGGTCCCATGGAGCAAATACAACCAAAACCCGTTAAAAATAACTTTTGCTTTAAACATAAATCTCAACGTTATCTAATAAAAGATTATCAAAACCTCCCAAATATCCGGTCCCATGGAGCAAATACAACCAAAACCCGTTAAAAATAACTTTTGCTTTAAACATAAATCTCAACGTTATCTAATAAAAGATTATCAAAAACTCCCAAATATCTCTGAATGATTCATCAAGATAAAATGCAAAAAAATGAGTGAAAAAAGAATACAAAAATTTGAATTTTACATTTCATCAGAAAATCAGTCATTTTTTTAAAATATTTATTATTTTCCAAGGTGAATCCAGGATCCGGATCCCCATCAAATGAAATGGATCCTAGGCACCATTGGAGTAAGTACCTGGACTGTGTCCCTTTCAAAAAAAATGTGGGTCCATCTTGTTGCCACATCGACACCATCTTTGGTTGATTTGGCAACTTTTTTACCAACTTTTCTGAAAATAGCATTTTTGCAAAACAAATAGCATTTTGCAGGCATTACAAATATATAAATAATGTTCATACAGGGGCGGGAAAAAATTGTCTTTTTTAAACTATTTTTAAAAATTGCTTCTAACGATCTGGAAAAAAAGAAAAAATAGGCCTTCAAAAGGCAAGTTTTATGTTTTCCTTTTTCACACATTTCACCATAAAAATTTAATTTTTTCCCTCTAAAATCATATATAGTCCCAATTTCAGTTAATAAAACCCTAAACAATGCTCCACGCAAAAAAAAGAAAAAGAAAAAAATTCAAAAGAGGGGGAGGGCGGGGGGCGGCGATGATTTTTCTAGAACATATACACCGCTTGCTTATTTTAACAGTTATTAACTTATCAAACACATAATTACTTATAAAACTAATTACCTTAGTGCAGATTTCCGGATAAGAAGAAAGAGAAGAATAAGAATTGTCCAACCAATCAGATTTGTGACGAGATTGACAGGGATACCGCCATACCTGTTTCCTAAAATTAAAAAAACTTGCTAAACCGGTTTCCTAGTGATTAAATCGTTTTTTTAATAACAAAAGTAATCATAGGATACAAGAGTGATTATTAAAAACAAGGTACTTTTAATTTTGTACATAAAATCTCAAATATAATTAACATTAATAAAAAGGCTTGATTTTTACTTCGGAGGTAGGTTCGGTGCAACCGGTTTCTGGACAGAGCCCTGCGGCTAGGATAGGCTAGGGGGCCGAGCATTGTGACTAGGACAGGCTAGGGGGCCGAGCACAGATCTCACTGAGGCTAAGACGGGCTCGTAGGGCCGAGCACTAATAATAGGACAGACAGGTGGCTGGCCCGCACTGCGGCAAGCATAGGGTAGGGGGCCGAGGACTGTGGCTAAGACAGGCTAGAGGACCAAGCGCAGTGGCTAGCAGAGGCTAAAGGACAGGGAACTGAGGCTGAATATCAAATTATGGCTATGAATCACAAAGAATTTACAGCTCTGTTCTGTAATTAGAAAACCTGGTATATTCCTAGAGAACGATTTTTGGACCCCCCCCTCGTTCACTAGGACAGACCCGAAAACCTACCTATACATTTAGAATACAGTTAGAGACAAAGTATTTAGTTTAAATTCAAATAAATTTTATAAAAAGCCAGAGCGGGTCCGTCCTAGTATACAATTTTTGGATTTATTTTGTATTATTTCAGGGGTAGGTTATGTGTTAGGACACTTTCTGGGCCGAGCGCAGCGGCTAAGACAGGCTAAGGGGCCGAGCGCTATAACGGCCAGGACAGACCTTCAATTTCAACAATTTTCAACAAAATTAGTATATTTTTAGGGTTATGGTAGGTTAAAACACTTTATGGGACGAGCACAGCGGCTAGGACAGGCTAAGGGGCCGGGGACTGCGGCCACATGACCACCTTTTTCCATGTATGTCTTTTATTTTACAATTACCTAAAGATCGATAACAAATCATGTACAAATTTAAAGGACGGGGGGGGGGCGGGGTCTACAAATCATTCTCTAGGAAATTACAGCCAGAGCTTTTTACCTATTTTGAATGGATCTGACTGGTTGAAAACAATGCAAGGTTTAAACTGATGATCATCTTCACTCATTTTGACATTTTTGACATAACTGAAATCATTAAGTAAAAACTATAAATATTGATCATATTTCACAACACCACTTGTTCAAACAAATATTTACTTTCACTCTCACAATTAAAGTAACACTTGCTAAAATTCATGCTTCCTCTTATTTCTGTTTCATTTAATTAGTTTCTGGATTTCTGTAAGTGCATGACTAATTTTGACACAAAGTTGTTGATTTCAAGGATTCAGGGTTTCATTTAATAACTTTAATTTAAATTTTTGAAAAATTTTAAAATGAGTCTGAACTTTCCAAGAAAAATCTGCTGACCAGAATTAATCCAGATTTTAGAATATTTTTGTGAAAAATGAAAACCTGTAATTTTATAATAAAACCGGTTTTCTGAACAGCTGATTTGCCTGTGATCTAAGATGTTTTGTTTACAAAAATGTCAAAGAATAATTTGGATAAAATTCGAGAAAAAATTTTATTTTAAGAATTAAAAATCTTTAGAAATTTATTTTCTTGCTTTCTTTTTCTCAGGCATGGTTTTTAAGTTTTTAAATAATAAACAAACTGTAGACAATTTCAGATCGTCTTCGTTAAATATTTAGAATTTAAAATTCAAGAATAAATTGCGGTATTCATCCTTTAAATTCCTCCGGTCAAAACAAACGTTACCAATATTACCAATATTGCACGTAGTGAAGAAAACCGGTTTTGAAACGTATGAATACTGTACAGTATGTTCAGTTTTTAGAAAACCGAGCGGCGGATAAGTTATATAGATATTTGGATATTATTTTGACCGAGCGATAGCCGTAATTTATTTTTTCGAGAAAATGGGTCTTATTTTACTTTGTTAAATTTATATGGAGACTATTTAGCGGGGTTTAATTTTTTATTGAGTTTATTTTCTGTAAAATTTTTCTATGGAGACCAACGGAGACCATTTTGGAGACCAATGGAGACCATTTGTCCAATAAAGATTTTGGAGACCTAGGAGACCATTTATTGGGATATTTTATTTTAATTAGAGTGGGTTGTAACAATTTTTTGTCAAAAATTTTTATGGAGACCAATGAAGATATTGGAGACCAATTGAGACCATTTATTGGAATTTTTTATTTATAATTTTTTAATTTTATTAAAGTAGTTTGTAGACAAAATTTTCGTAAACATTATATGGAGACCAACGGAGACCAATAAAGATATTGGAGACCAATGGAGACCATTTATCGATTTTTCTAATTTTAATTTTTAATTGTTAGTTTGTAAACAAATTCTCGTAAACATTATTGGAGACCAACGGAGACCAATAAAGATATTGGAGACCAATGGAGACCATTTATCGGGTTTTTATTTTTATTTTTAAATTGAGTTGTTTGAAACAAATTTTCGAAAACATTATATGGAGACCAACGGAGACCAATAAAGATATTGGAGACCAATGGAGACCGTTTATCGAATTTTCTATTTTTAATTTTTGATTGTTAGTTTGTAAACAAATTCTCGTAAAAATTATTGGAGCCCAACGGAGACCAATAAAGATATTGGAGACCAATGGAGACCATTTATCGGGTTTTTATTTTTATCATTTTTTATCGAGTTAAGATTTGTTTATATTTGTTTTAAGATTTTCGATATATTAGTTAATATTGGATAGACGGCGTAAAAATTTTTTTAGATAAATAAATTAAATTTAATTGATATTAGGGACAGGATGGTCCAGGAAGTTTGATTTTTATAGATAATCTCAAGGGACATAATGGTCCACTAGATAATCTCAAGGGACAGAATGGTCCAGGAGAGTTTGAACTTATAGATAATATTAAGGGACAGAATGGTCCAGAGAATTTAAACTTATAGGAAAAACTAAGGGACAGAATGGTCCGGGGGTCTGAACTTGGATAAATTGAAAAGACAAAATGAATGGTCCAAAAATTGGAGTTTCAGATAATTTCAAGGCACAGGATGGTCCAAGGGAATCGAACTGATAGATAAATTCAAAGGACAGAATGACCCAGGGGACTTGAATTTTCAGATGATCTCAAGGGACAGTTTGGTCCAGGGGATTTGAATTATAGATATTTCTCAAGGGACAGAATGGTCCATAGGATTTTGTACCAATAGGTAATGTCAAGGGCCCAGAATGGTCCAATGGATTAGAACTTATAGATAAAAAATTAAAGGACAGAATGGTCCAGGGGATTTGATTATAGATAATCTCAAGGGACAGAACGGTCCAAAGGATTTGAACTGATAAATAATCTCAAGGGACAGAATGGTCCAGGGTGTTTGAACTTATAGATAATTTCAAGGGACAGAATGGTCCAGTGGATATTAACTGTCAGATAATCTTAAGGGGCTGAATAATTCAATGGATTCAAATTTTTAGATAATATCAAGGGACAGAATGGTCTAGGTGATTCAAACATTTAGATAATTTCAAGGCACAAAATTTTGTTTAGATTTTACCAAGAAAAAGAACTCGGGCATTACTGAGTCAACTACAGGTTTCAATACAAAGAAATCACGAGGGATTTCCTTTGAAACCAGTCCTAGTAACAGTGTTTCAGATTCTTCAATTCAAGACAATCTTTTAATCGAAAATTTAAACAAAATTGAAAGTCAAGGTTTTTCATTTTCTAACTCTGGAAATTGTATTCACAATACTAAAAGTGTTCGATTTTATGCAGAAGTTTTGAAAGCTGGAACTGCAGTGATAGATATTTTGAGTTCTGGACTTTCTTTGCAGTTTAAACCTGGCCAGGTCCCTAACCATTTTTACGAAGAAGATAATAACAATAGTGCAAAAAAACATTCAGTATTTTTAAAAGAAAAAATTAAAGAGTGGGAAAAATTAGGCCGTATAAAGAGAGTTTCTTCAGCTCCTTTAATTGTAAATCCTTTATCAGTTGCTGAAAAATTAAACAAAGAGACAAGAGAAATAAAATTAAGACCGGTTTTAGATATGTCTCGTTTTATAAATCCCAGAATAGTTGAACATCATTCACATTTGGATAATTTAGATTATTGTGAGCCTTTGATTGAACCCAATCAATTTATGGCATCTTTCGACCTAGCTGATATGTATCATCATGTAAAGTTAGCCCCTGATCAGTATAAATATTTTGGGTTTAAGTTGCTTGAAGATGATGGAACTTTTCAGTATTATGTGTTTACTGTTTTAATGTTCGGGTTCAGTGATGCCGTTTATATTGTAGATCAGTTGATCAAGCCTATAAAATCTTTTGTTCAGAATCTTGGCATTTATTTTTCAATGTATTTTGATGATGGAAAGATAATTTCGAATTCATATTCTTCTTGCAAAATGCATGTTGAATTTGTTCTTAAGATTGTTCAGTTCAGTGGTTGGAATATTAATTGGAACAAGTCTGTTTTATTACCTACTCAAAGGCTCAAATATTTGGGTGTAATAATAGATACTGTTCAGATGAAGTATTTCGCTCCTGTTTATAAACTTAATTATCTCGATGAGAGCATTAGGAACATAATTTTAATGTACGAAGAAAGGAAATTTATTAAATCTGTGGATTTTGCCGCTTTAATTGGAATGATTACTGATCTGACCAAATCTCATGGCAATGTTTGTTCAGCTTGCATGCGCCATTGTCATCATTATTTAGGTAAACATGTCACAGATTTTGGCTGGAATGTAAAGTTTATGCTAGACCAACAATGTTTATCTGAAATTAAGTTTTTTCGTAATATAATGTTCAAGTACAATGGAAATTCTATAAAAAATTCTAATACAGCAATTAAAATTTTTTGAACATTCCGAAATAGAATTTTTTAAGACTTGTATTGTTGAAGAAGAATTTCGCAAAAATTGTAAATTGTTTATTTCCGATGCTTCTGACAATTGTGCTTTTATATATGAAAACGATAATTTTGAGATTGTTGAAGAATTTATTTTTAACGAATACGAAGCTCTCAGTTCTTCTGGCTTAAGAGAATTACTTGCTGTAGAGAAGGCTCTCTCTTCTCAACCGGTTTATTTTCAATCTTTGTCGAATCACATAATTTATTGGATGACGGATTCACAGTGCTGTTTCGCTTTTTTTTTTTTTGAAACGTGGTTCACGCAAATCTCAAATTCAGAAAGTTGTTTTACGAATTAAACAATTCGAGTTTCAGTACAATATTAAAATTATTCCGATATGGAGTCCTCGTACTTCTATACAAATTCAGTTAGCTGTTTTAGGCTCTAAATTTAGTTCCAGCACTGATGAATGGTCGATTGATAAAATTTCTTATGATGCCATTTTGAATTACTTTAACGTGGTTCCGACTGTGGATTGTTTTTCTTCAAATTCAAATTCAAAATGTTTAAAGTTTTTTTCAAAGATTCCTCAAGTTGGAACAGCTGGTATTGATTTTTTTGCTCAAACTTTAATATGTTCTGAAGTTTACTGGTGTTGTCCTCCACCAAAGTTAATCATTCAAACCATTAAACATATTTTATCTTTTGTTAACGTTACTAGCATTGTCATTTTGCCAATTTGGAAAAGTTCAAATTTTTGGCCTTTTATAAAGCGTGGAATTTACTTAGCAAGATTCATTTCAAAATACTACATTTTTCAATCTGTTTTTTCACTTTCCAACGCTTGTAAAAATTCAATTTTTTTCGGTAAAAAGAATTTTTCTATGCTTGCGATATTGATTAAATCAAATCAATTAGACAATTGTTTAATGGTTGATTTGTAAATTTCTATGTTGCATTCAGTTATATTTTATACTGTTTTCATGTTTCAGAATGGATGTTCCTAACTTTTATTTGACAGTAGGCAGGGAGGAAGAAGTAATATCTGAGCAGAACAGAATTGATGTGGCAATCCTAGGCACACAGATTCGAGAAAGTCATTCAGGAGAGAACTATGTTCTCTTATCACAGGATATTAATTCAGGACAAAGTACAGTTCCTTCAAAGAACCTATCGGCCCCTTTAATGCTCGGGGGTGAAATTAGGCCGGCAGTTCAAAAAGTTTCCGATCTTGGAGAAATTTATAACTTATTAAATCATTCGTTTGCAGAGGGGACTATTTCAAACTATAAGTCGGTGATCGGAAAATTCGCAAAGTTTTTGGCAGAGATGAATCGGGATATTGCCAGTTTTTCCAGGAACGATCTGGAGATGTTTCTAGGGTATGCCGGAGATCAGAATTTTAGTTATTCATTTTGGTGTAATATTAGACCAGCTCTATCATGGTTAGAAAAAATATTAGACAGAATAGACACAGTTTTTTATGGTCGAGTTTTACTGTTAATTCAAGGAGGGCAAAGATTTTCAGCTCTGCAGAAACCGCCTATTAAGAAACCTGAAATTATAGATTCGGCCATTATTCGAGTATTGATCGATAAATTTGTTTTTCCTTTTCTTCATGACATATATTTGATTAATGGAGAACTTTTCAGATCAGTGTTCAAAGAAATTATCAAATTTAAAACATTTTGTAGATTTGATTGTTATTCAAAACTGCAAGCTTTTCATTTTACGGACCGTGGATCTCATATAACAATATATTTTCCGGGAGCCAAGAATGATCAACACCATAACGGTAATATTGCAGTTTTAGATAGTACGGACACTGACTATTGCTCAGTCAGGTTAACCCGACTTTACTTCAAGCGTTTTGGGTTACACTTCAGTGATTCGGGAATTGAGGACAAAAATTTTATCAATTTTCGTATCAGAAATCGAGACGTTACAAGAATAGTCGACGGATCGGAAGTGACTTCAACAGTTCAGGTGGCTGATGGAAGAACTAGTCTTTGTAGATCCAATTCAACGGCTGGGTCACAGAAGATGTTGGAGAAGGCAGGGTTCACTTTTAAATATTCTGAAAAAAGTTCCAAAGGTGGCGGAGTTTCCAGCGGATTTGATAATGGAATGACCAAGGAAGAAATTCAAATTAATGGAAGGTGGCACACTGATTCAGTATCTTTATGGTACAAACAAAATTCGGAATCATATAAGTCCAATTTGGCAGCTAAAATAGTTCTATAATGGATTTATTTCTATGTTTCGTTCTGATTTGCCTAGTTTATATGTTTATAGTGTAAATATGATTAGATTGGGCAAATTCTAACGGTTTTATTTTCAGAAAAATAAAAGGAAGGAATCTCTTAGAAGTTCCAGCATTCACCACTAGGGCTCAGGTTCTTTTCGGATTAGATCGATTTATTCCACTTAAACTCCTAGTATTCTTTAGTTGAGAAAAAGGTTCTGAACGAAGAGCAATAATATAATTTTTGATGTAGCGTCCCTCCAAATATCAATAGCGAAGTCAAAAATTGCGTTAAATTGTTGGATGGCGTGAAGCCTTGTCTCACTTCATCCTTAATACATCCTTAATAAAAAGCGAAAAGCATTTTTCAATACATAGGCCTATCATAATTTAGATATATGGAAAAAGCTTATTTATATGCATACCTCCATATTATAACCTGAATATAAGGGGTGGGCTAGTCCAAATGGCAGACTGGAAAGTAGATAATAAGCACAACTCTGAAGATTCTACCATTCTTAAAATTGTAAAGGTTGGGAGATTAACCTCTAACAAGCGAAAAGCCGAAAGTTCCGTGGAGTCTATTAAGAAGCCTAAGATGGACTCTGAGGATGTCCAAAAACTTATTGGGGAAGCTGTTGGCAAAAGCGCCGACGCATACAAGGTTATTCTCGAAGAGAATAACCAGAAAATTATAGCTGGGCTGGATTCTAAACTCGAACCGATAGCTAATGAAGTCTCTAGTCTCTCCAATAAATATGACTCCCTGAATAGTATCGTCTCTTCCCAAGGAGAAGACATGTCCGAACTTAAATCAACTGTTGAATCTTTAAAGGTCTCAATGAAAGAGGACATTGTCAATGAAATAGAGGATAAGAATAAGACCAGTCATCTGTCTGCTTACAAGTACACTTTGTCTATTGAAAACGAAAAGGTTGCAAACAATTTGCTTATCTTTGGGCTGAAAGCTGAAAATCCAAAAGACGCTGTAAATGAACTTCTATCTAAACTGTCCATTCCAACTGAAATTTCATACACTATTGTGTCTGTTGTCAAATTGGGAAAGGATGGGGGGGAAAGACTGCCCTCAATACTAGTCAAGTTTCAAAATAGTTTTCAAAGAAATGAAATCCTTAAATATGCTAAGAATCTACCTAAAGGGGTTACATTTGATAGAGATATTCCAATGGGGTACCGCGAGCAATATAAAGCAATGAAGCGAAAAGCATATAAATATAGGAAATGGATTGACTGCTCGACGCAAATAATTTTTGTTGGACACCTGATGCAGCTTCGTTACAGAGACAGAGAGAACAACACCAATAAGTCTTACACAATCATAGAAGAATATTTTCCCCCTCCTGAAAGCATGGTCAACCACTTAAAGGGGAATTCTTCGAAAGGGGGTTCTGTTCCCTCTCTCTCTGTAAATCAGGCTTCTTTAAAGACTGCTAAGTGTACTTTGATGCTTAACGAAATAGGTGGAGCTAGCATGCTGACCATAGATGCTGGGTTAAAGCAACTACTAAACAAAGCAGAGTTTGAAAGCATTCAGAAAATTGAGGTTCATAATGGCAGCGCCCGCGTTTTATGCAATAGCCCCTCTCAGTGCAAGCATATTGCTAAAAATTACAATGGGAAATCTGTCAATGGTCTGAAACTGAACTTTGACACATTTGATCTAGATTAAAATATGCCATAATTATGAGTGGGATGTTTAGCATTTTATATTATGCTCCTTGGATCAAGAATTTTGGGGGGGCAAAAATGGTATGCCATGACGCACCCGCGTAATGTTAGATTTAAGTAAGCAATGTATGGTGGTTGAACTGAATATATAGTATATATGGAACAATTCTTGATGATTCATTTGAGACATGAAACATTTCTACAAGTCCAGTGGTGTACGAGGGGGGGGGGGCAGACCCTCGCCCCCCCCCTTATATGAATGCCCCCCCCTGGCCAGCCCCCCTAAATGTGTCCCCCTATGGGGGGGGGCTCTTAATTTTACATCTACATTATACATTGCATACTGGATAGTATTTTAAATGTATAAATATTAAAACAATTTGTTGAATAAAACTAGGATTCTTGATTTTGGAGGCAGTATTATTATAGTTTTACATTATCTTTTTTTTAATCATTTTGTAACTTTTTTTTCATTACTTTAAAGTTCACTAACCTACAAAGCAGTTTAATTAATATAGAATCAATTGAAAGGTTTAAAGTTACTGCAGACATAATTTCAATTCTGATTCACTACAATACCCTACAAAGCTTTGTCCGATCAAGTGTTACATTAAATTCATGAAAACTGATAATTTTTATTTGTGGTTTCTCTACAAAAGTCACTCATGCATTTCTTGCTTCAAATGGAGATATGAAGGTTTTTAAAAATCTCCCTTTTGCCCTTAATTAAAAAAGTTTCATTAATAAATCTTTAATTGATACTGCTTTCAGTGTATATATGTATTACATTATGTATTTGATTTTTATCAATCCTGTGAAAATATAGATATTTTTTAAGAAACGTTTCCATCTCAATTTTTAACCCCTGAAGCGTACACCACAGAGAGTGATGAATCCACTTGAGAATATTACATATTTAATTTATTAACACTAGTAATGTGAAAGTGTGCATAATACACATGATTGAATTGTTTACCTTAACATAGTTAAAAAAGGTATCAATATTTTTTCAAAAAATGGTTTTTTAATGCTCAAATTATAGTCACCCCCTACACAAATGCCGGGCCCTTGTACGCGTCTGTCTACGACGTATATTTACTAAACTTAAAGGGAGTGTTCGCGAAAAATGAAAGGGGGTATAGGCTTAATGCGATAAAAAGGCGCTTTTGATCGCTACTAATCTTACTTCTATTTGTTGCGTCTATAAGGAGAAAATTGTTAAAGACGTCTCATACCGATTAAAATGGCGTCTATACAAATTGAGAAAATTGCAACATACGACTTAGACCGTAAAAAAATCAATTTAATTTCAAACAAATCATTCAGATATTACAACCTATAGTCATCGATTATCTTTCGAGTCGACTTTGCACTCAAACTCAGTAAAATACATTGTGGAAACATTTTATGTGTTTCAAATGAATCCTTAAAAGATTTTAATTCAATGCTGCATACTCAACTCAGTTCAATCACAATACATTGCCGGTCACTCCCTGTAAGACACTTTCATATTAATTTGTTTAGGTTTAATTACTAGCTCGTCATAGTTTAATTACTAGCTCATCAAGATTTAATTAATGGGTTTTATTAATATCTCATCTAATTACTATCTTATCAATGTTTAATATCTAGTGTGTCAAGGTTTAATTACTAGCTTATCTACATTTTATTAATAGCTCCCCTAGGTTTAAGTAATAATTTCACATGGTTTAATTACTAGCTCCTATACGTTTAATTAATAGTTTATCAAGGTTTTATCACTAGTTTGTCAACTTATAATTAATAGTTCGTAAAATTTTAATTACTAGCTCCTTTAGATTTCATTAATTAATTGTTCGTAAAAGTTCCATTACTAATTCCTCAAGCAAGGTTTAGCTACAAGCTCGAGATTTTTTTTACTAGCTCATACAGGTTTTATTACTAACTCCTCAGGTTTTATTAATAGTTCGTCCAGGTTTAATTACTAGTTCCTCGAGGTTTAAATACAATCTCATAAAGGTTTTATTACTACCTCCAAGGTTTAATTATTAGCTTGTTAAGGTTTCAGAACTTTCTCGTTAAGGTTTAATTAATATCTCGTTAAGATTAAGGATGAACCCTTTAAAGAATATTTATATTTTAAGGATCTAAAGGACAGTGGTCCTAACAGTATGGCCGCTACTGTGAGAGAATCAGGTTAATTCTTGTTATTAATATATTTCTTGGCTTTTAGGGAGATTCGCTTGTTCTTAAGTTTTAAATAAAATACTTTTAACAGCACAAAGCGCAAAAAATATTGTTCATCTGATTTTTAAATATATTTTTATGTATTTCTTAGTGTCTGTTAGTCCCAGGCTTAATCATACTCATATTCTTTACGTGTATAGTATAAACGTAGTGAATATTAAATATGAAGAAAAAAAACGTTGACTGTAGTGTGGTACTTCATACAGTATACACTGTATACTGTATGAAGTACCACACTACAGTCAACAATATTTTGTTGTAATTCATCTTTTGTCTTTTTTATTCATTGATATTCCTGATATGATCACATAATTGTAGCTCTGTTACTGTCTCTGGTCTGTCTGTAATATTAAATCATTCTTCTTTTGTTTGGCAGTTTGGAGCCTACTTCTGTACTTCGACGTATAAAGCCTGCAAAAGTCCTAATAGTCCGACACAATCCTTATTATTTCTTCAAAGTCTGTTATATTAATTTGCTGTTTCTTAGGTTGCAGTTTTTATAACATTTTATGTAACATGATAACAGACTTTTTGTGTGAGAATACATTTTTTAAATTTAAAATAAGAGAAAATAATAAAAGAAATTATGTTAGAAATGATGCTCAAAGCTCATAAGAACGATTTTGGGTTTTTTTTAATTGGCAAAATTTAAGCCAAAATGGTCAAAAGATCATGATACTATCATGATCTTTTGACCATTTGGATGATAGCAGGAGAGGGGGGGGGGTGGTAATAATAAAGTTGGGCACCCCAACTAGTTGCGCCATGGTTTATCCACATACATTTTTTAGAATATAAATATTACTGTGTTGAACACGAGTGTTATTTTTTCAGGGAAATAATTTTAGTTAATTTGACGGAAAAATGTAAAAATTAACAGAAAGGCGATTTTTTTCACTGATATATTTTACCAAAATTATTTCTTTTTCTGAATTCAATTCACAAAACCAATAAATAAAATTCATGGGGGGGGGGAGGAGTTGTGTTGGGGGTTGAAGAAAAAATTGTATTGCAAAAAAACACCCCTGGACTTGAATGCAAAAATATTGGTTTACAACACAGTTTCTAGAAAGGACTTTTTGCCATACTCCCCTGTCGGTATGAACTCAAAAGTATCGCCATTTCATTAAGTTAATTTATTACTTTCGGGTTAAGTGAGCGCCAGTGCTTAGGATCCAATTAATTTTGACGCGGAACCAAATCAGGAACCTGGATCCGCACTGGGAATAAATGGATCCAGATTCAGATCCAGGTTATTTCTTCAAAATTTACGGAATTTTTTTAACAATGCAAAATTTTTTAATTTTTGGTCTTATTTTTTCGCTTATTTTTATGTTAAAACTTGATCAACCAGTCAGAAATCAGCAAATTTTTGTAATCTCTTTTTTAATAGTTCAGATTTGGGCTTTGAGAGTACATTTTTTTTTTAGTTTTTGGTTGATATTTTGCCCATTGTATCCGGATCCGTTATTCTGTTTATTTTTGCGGTTCTGGATCCAGGAAGCCAAAATCCTACGGGTTCGGATCCTAAGCACTGATTAGCGCACAAAATATGCACTTTTATTTCTTAAGTATATACTACTCACTAAATTTACTCTTTTATGTCTCCTTTAACTTTGTTACTTTAATAGGGTAACCCTTAACTGGAAAAACTTATTGCCCAATTAAAATATAGACATTGTTTATTGTAGTCATCTGTGTGGTTCCGGGCTGTGATCAAGTTTTTCGAGGGGACAAAAGAAGCCAACACTATATGAAAAATGTTAAATTTGATCAGAATGGTGAGTTCTTAAGAATGGGCAGTGTAGATCAGACTTTTAATGGCATTTTTCTATATATACATATATACCATCAAAATACCAAACTGACATTTATCACCACCTTGACCAGTTATCAGTGAGCATGGTAATGATATGCAATTATTCAGGGGTGTATATAGTACAAATTTGTGATTTCCCATCCCCCCCTCAAATTTTTTTTTATTTCCTTTCCTAAATTCGAGAACTATAAAGATATAATTTTTAATATTTATATTGTAGTAAATAATAATCCCTAAAATGCTGCCTTGTAAAAATCATAAAGGGGGCCGCAGACAATTTTTTTAAAAACTTTTGAATTGATTATTTGTAAGTCCAAAAACATATTGTTCTTGGAATTCATTTCCTATCATTTTTCTTGGTTGGAGAAGTTGTGAATTTTTTTAGTAGGTTTCACTATTTGGACAATTATAATATTGACTGATGAGCATTGTTTTATCATATTTGTTTTGTTTTTTTTTATCTCAACATTAGCATACAATTTTAATGGTTTATAAACAATTTGTAGAACAAGTCTACTTTTTTTGAGATGAAGACCTTTGTTTTGTTTTATAAATTGCAACAATTTTAAAGTTGTTCATATTTATTGCAGCTTCTTATTAAGAGAGGCAAATTTTTAATCATTTCGCAGGTGTATATTGCACGAATCTAAACTATATGAGAACCAATTCAAAAAACATAATAAGTGTTGGAAAAATACTTAAATGTGTCCTAAAATTGGTTAGATTCATACATAATACACCTCTCAAATGATAAAAAAATTTTCTTCTATAAAATAAAACAAGAGTGATATATATATATATATATATATATATATATATATATATATATATATATATATATATGTTCCCTATAGCCGGCCAAACGGCTGGACCGATTGGGCAGAATTTTTTTTGTGGACACTTATGGGTGGCGGGAGGGTGATAAAGGCTAAAAAAAATCCAATTTTTTTTAAACCATTTATTTCCACGGGCAACGCCGGGCCCTTTACCTAGTTCTTTATAAAAAGCTTTTTTAATACCTTAATTTTAAAATGTTATCTGATTTAGGACGCCCGATGGTTTATAATTATAAAGTTGCAAATATTCACCAGGTATGCCTTTCCATATTGAACGCATTTTTTGTAATCTTTACACTCATTTCCCACAATGACGATCAATTTATTCATAAACTATTTTTGGTAATATGTTGTTTAAATATTACTGAAATGAAACTGCACAGATTTATATTCATACATACATCATAACAAACTTTTCTTGATCAGACCAAAATGTCTGTAGATCGGACATTCAACTCTATTAATGGAGGGCCAATTGTAGCCACGATTACAGTCCCTAAAACGAGAAAGGGGGGGGGGGTGTATCTTTGACCAATTTGAATACATTTTGGACTCCTATCTTCAATTTTTGAGAAATCTGAATGAAATTCTGCATAATGGCATCATTTGTGTTTCTTCCAAGTAAAATAAAAAATTGGAAAGAAATTCCCCCATTTTTAACATTTTTCAATTTTTTTTAAAGCTTTTTCACCAAAAATTCCGAGTAAAACCCATAGAATAAATATAATAAATATACAATATGCCATAGGGGGGAAAGGGATCTAAAAACCTTAAACACCTTAAACTTCGTTCTGATGTTAGTAATGAGTATCAACTTATCAAGCAGATATTCATTCAAATTCTTAGAAAAATGAATTCATGAATCCAGAAAATCTGAAAATGTTAACTAAAGTGGGAAAATATCATAAACTAGGGTGGAAAATGGATCTGAAAAACCTTTGACTTCCTTCTGATGTTAGTAATGAGATTCTTGACTAACAAGCAGGTGTTAAAAACACCTAGCTGGTATTTGACTCAGATTTTTTGGTGAAAAAAGCTTTGAAAAACATGAAAAAATGTGGAAAAAGGGGTTAAAAAAAAAATTATGGGTATGTTTTGAAATTATTTAATCATTTCTTTTTTTTGGGGGTGGGGTGCAGGCTATCAAAAACCCAGTATTTTTCTGTAATTGTGTAATAGTAGTGTAGATTATCCATCTTTATTATTTATCAATAATTAACAATAGACTTTTGGCAATATTATGAATAATGTTTAAATGTGCACTGAGATATTTAAGTTTCTTTAAAGCGAAAATTAAAATATTGAAAATGAAATGTAATGTCAAATTTTTTTGTTTTTTTGTTATACACTTTTGATTTGTCATAAGTTAAAAAATATATAAAAAATAGATTTTGATATTTATAGCAATGCAAAATATCGTATTATTATATGAATGTTTATTAAGGAGCATCGGATATACAATATAGACAGAAAGCGAAAATTGTCAGGTGTTCATTTACTTTAATTACGTTGTATCAGGATGGTCTTTGCATAGCAACAAACAATTAATTGGAAGTATGATGTAAAAATAGTAGAAGAAAAATCCATATCGCAAAATGTTAAGTGTAAGGGAGTGTTTAATGTTTATTTTTTCAAATAAATTATCTCTTAAATATTGATTTCTTATATTTACATCGCGTAACACCACAAATGCACTTCACATAACTTAAGTGTAGTACACAGACACAACAAACTTTCAAAACTTCACAATGACACAGAAAGTGTATTTTCAGGCCAATAAATGTACTTTCAAACAAGATCCCAAATGTGATATTTAATGATATTATACGGACCTCTGAAAAAATAGGGTTTTGACAACGGGTCACATTGTGATCCGTTAAATTAATTTTAACAACTTATTCAGAGTCGGTTGAGATTGTGGATTCCGCACCCAAAGTTGCAAAACTTGATGAAGAGATTGATTCAACCATTGAATACTTTAAGGGAAATATTCTGTTTCCTTCTGAAAATCTGACAATGGAGGTAAAATAAACAGAATATTCAAGAATATTGAAGCATTATTTCAAGTGTAAATATGGTTAAGTTTTCGATATTGTCTTAAATGGATCTGGATCCAAATCCGTATCCAAATCCAGGTTATTTTTTTTTAAATTTACTAAATTTTTGTTAACATAGCAAAATTTCAAAATTTCAATTTTGGTTTTTTTCGCGCTTATTTTTATGCTAAAACTTGATGCACCATCCAATAATCAGGAACTTTTTATAATCTCTATTTTTCAATAGTTCAGATTTAGGTTCAAGATTAAAATTTTATTTTTTTGCAGTTTTTGGTTGGATCTGTGGATCCACATATTTTCTCGAATCTAGATCCGGATCCAGGAAGCCAAACTTTTGCAGATCCAACGGATCCGGATCCTAAGCACTGTATAAATGAATGCAAGTGAAACGTTAAGAAAAATTTAAAACGACTCTATGCAAAAATGTTTATGTCCGAATCACAACTGTACCCTTAAAATTGTTGTCTTTATGAATATTTAGAGAATTGATTAGTCACAATTGTGGGATGACTAAAAAATGACACACTTTTATCCTGTAGGAAAAATTTGGAAATTGTCAATTTAAACTTATAATAATGATCGATACCTTCCATATCATTGATCTGATTAACATTTCAAGGTTACCATTGTGAATCTTTGTGTTTAGGGATACTAAAAATTTTTTTACATACACTGCGACTTTAAATAAGGAAGTTGGTAGGGGAAGGGAAGAGGAAATATTGGAACAGAAAAAAATGGTGCGGAAAGGGAAGTAAAAGGAAAGGAATAGGTGAAAAGGGAAACGAAAGTACAGTAGAAGGAAAGGAAAATTTAAAGGAAATTTAAATTTGAAGGAAAATGGAAGGCACAAATTCTTCATATTTATATTGATATTAGCATTGCACACATTTTAACACTATTGTAAAGCTCAAGCTTAATGAGTAAAATTAACATATTCAGATGGCAGTGGAGCAGAAAAGGATTTTCGAATACTTGAGAATGGAAAACCCAGCAATCACAGCAACAACTGTAAGAGACAGGTAAAAGTTAAATTTTTTCTCTTATTCTCTAAGTCTGTGACTTAAAATTTATTGAGTGATTTACAGCTAATTACTTTAACTTGTGATCTCTAACATTAAGCATTGTTTATAACAGTTTCAAACAGTGCTTAGGATCCAAAAAATTGGATCCAGAGCCAAATCAGGATCTGGATCCAGATCCAGGTTATTTCTTCAAAATTTACAGAATTTTTTTATAACAAAGCAAAATTTTCAAATTTTGGTCATATTTTATCGCTTATTTTTATGTTAAACCTTGATCAACCATTACTAAATCAGGAAATTTTTTATAATCTTATTTAATAGTTCGGTTTGTGGTTTTGAGAGTAAATATTTTTTTTGCAGTTTTGGGTTGATATTTTGCCACTTGGATCCGGATCCGTGGATCCCCATATTTTGCGGATCTGGATCCAGGATTCCAAAATTTTGTGGATTCAACCGATCCGGATCTAGATCCTAAACACTTGTTTTAAACCATCTAGTGGCTATTAACTCTGGGCTGATGAATGGAGCCTAAAGCTTTCCCTAAAACCCATGATTTGATTTAATTTGATTTGATTTGATTTGATTTGATTTGATTTGATTTGATTTGATTTGATTTGATTTGATTTGATTTGATTTGATTTGAAATACAATTTTGTTGGATTAGACGGACAGGCGATACCAAATTCTTTAAAGTGCATGCCACAAAAAAATTGATGATTATAAACTTTAGTGGTTTTTAATTCCTTCCTTATGTCACTGTTGTGCCCTGAATGTATTGTTTGCAGTTGGAAGCAGGACTTTAAGATACGACAGAAATTGCATTCTCAAGGATTTACTGCAGGTTATTAGAACTTTAAGGTTATATACTTAAATGAAGTTGGCACAAGTTTTTAAAAAGTTTTCGTTTATAAGTCTGATTTTGCATGGGCAGAGTATTTTTCAGTTTTGTTGTAAATTCGCCTTTTGTAAAGCAATTGTAATCCACACAGATTTGTCGAAAATAATACAACTAAGCTGAAAATTTGAAAAATCTTTTTCTAAACGATTTTAAACCTTTATCCGACACATTCAAAATGTTGAGATCAGGGGCCGGAAACGTCATGTGTGTGTGTCTGTACTATAAAAGAGTGTGTGTAAGTAACCGAAGGGGGTGTACTGTAGGTATATTCAGTACATAAGAATCTCGGCATTTGTGCTTTATACAGTCTAGGAGTGTAAATTTGTATATTGTTAATTGTTAATTAAAAAATAAGTGTAATATATATGTATTTTATATATATTTGGATTGTGATCATGGTTAAGGGTGAACGCAATGTGACTTAAATCGCTGTTTTCTAGATTTTGAGTTTTTAAAACCTTAAGTTTTACTTGCTTATAAGTACACTAAAAAAATTTCCTTGACTGTAGTCATGTTGTGTGTCTGTACCAAAAGAGTGTGCGTGTGTGATACCGAACTTGTCTGCAAAGCAGTGCGATTGCCTTTCTCATACAAGACCAGCGACATTTCCATTCCATTTATTCCTATTCCCTGCTTGAGATGCACAATGATAATAGTCATTTTTAGTAGAACATATCTATAATTTAGGTCATGTAAAGGAAGATGGAAATTGTGTGCCTTCTAGCCTTCTTGCTGCCATTATCGGTAAATTAAGATATGTAAATTCATAACAGGTGAAGAAAGTTCCAATTTATAAACCATGATTATGTTCCAAATTTGAAACTGAGTGTCAGGTTTTGGCGCAAATATTATAATAAACATTTTAGTAACTCTTCCTGTGCTGAGAGCAAATATCAATAAGAAACTACTTCCAACCAAAGACGGTAGAAAAGTAGAAGACATGGCGTTTGGAATTTATCAGAATAGTGTGTACGCTCTGTACACTTGTATATGTTTGTTGTCGGAAAGGAACAAGATTCTGACGATGAACAGATAGGCAACGGAATAACCCTCAAATAAAAACCGATAATGCAGAAAACTCTTTATTTCCTAAAAAAATGAAATGAATAATGATAAATAATTATTACAATGGTTTACGAATTTATAATGAAAAGATTCTTACGATCTATTTGAGTATTTGTGGGTTAAACTGTCGGGGAGTCCTAAGACGCTTTTTTATACATTAAAACTAAAAGAGTGACAATTAAATGTTAAGGAAAAATACTTTATATGGAAATATTCTTTGCTTAACTTTGAAGTGGTTCACAATTAATAAAAGTGTTTATATTCCGTTGTCGGAGAACAAAGAGAAGCGGGCTGAAATTGTTTGGTTTTGTTTCTCGTCTCCGAGAGGAGCTTTTAGGTTGAAGACGACATTACATGGAGGGGGGGGGTCTTAATGTTAATGGTTGACAATGTTGTATTGGTTTTAACTTCAAAAAATTAACAAAAAAACTCTAGTTATCAAATAAATTAGTGGGTGGGAAAATAACGACATGGTTATTAACTTTTACATTTGTTTTAATCAGTTATAAGATAGGATGCTCTCCTGCTAAAATAAATCTAAAATTTTGAATTTGCTATGCATCTCATTTGCATAAAAATACCACATATTTTAAAACAAAATTTGTTAGATGTCATTAATTATAGTTTTGTAATAGTCAAAAGCAGAATTTTAGGCCTGAATAGTGAGCAAGGCCCAAAAAACCCTTGGTTTAAAGTTATTTAATTTAAGTTGATAAATATGAACAGTTAAAAAGATAACTTTGCACATTTGGCCAAAACCTGACACTCAGTGTCATGTCTGGGTCAAATAACTGATTGGACCCTTCTTATCCTGTACAAATAATGAAATGTACTAAATGCATGAAATCATAGTTCTTATATTATTCTTTTCTTGTCCTATATATTTACTTAATATTGCGCTGTGTTTCCATATGATTAACAACTCGCTTTCAAGGTTATGTATTTTGCACGCATATGTCAAATGAATTTTGAAGTTTCTCTAAATTTGTGGCAGATTTTATAGACGAAAGAGTCAGTTCCTTAGTAGTGAACATATCGTGGAAGATTTCCCATTATTACACGATTCAGGAGGAACAATTTTAATGTTGTTCACTTCCTAGCGTTTATCAATGCTTTTTCTTAATATAATATTAATCTTATGAGGCAAAAAAATTAATAATGGAATTATTCAAATCGATGATATAATCTTGAAACATTCTTTGACTCATCAAGATTATTTCATCTCGTAAGAAATTCCATTATTACATTTTTTTCCTCAAAAGATTATAATACTATTCATTTTAAGGCAAGAGTTGTTCCAAAGATGTAGTACAGAAGTTTAAAGAAAAATTAATAAATAAACTTGATCAGGTATACTTTAATTCCAATACATTTTTTGTTTTTGTTTAAAGGGACCGTTCACTTATTTGGGTAATTTCAGGGAAAACTAAACAGCCTATTCGCTTTTGATTGGTAATAGTCTTACTTTTCAAAGACAACTGGGGCCAAAGAAAAAGCCGATTTTTTGTTCAGAATTCGAGCGCAAAGGGACGGTCCCTCTGTATAGACACTAATTGATCTTTTTTCAGTAACAGCAGCCCAATAACATTTAAATTTTTTATATTTTGATGTCATTATGTGTTCGTTATTATGTACTAAAATATGAAAATTTTTGATATTTGAATTCGAAAGAAATTTACGTTTTTGTAATAAATCATGTAAAATGTGTATTCAAAGACGACGTCTCTACTACAATCAATTAATCATTTCTCGTATTTTGGTTCGTAGATTTTGTAGATTTTGTTCCCGTATGTGCACAACTTTTCATTTGTCATGCCGCGTTCAATTCCGCTTTTTGCACAGGCAATACCAATTTTGAATGCATAAAATAGTGTTATTTTAGAAATAGAAAGTTAAAAAACAAAAAAAATTACAAAATAATGACATTTTCAATTAACGAACACAATGAGATTAAAATATAATAAATTCAAATGTTATTGGGCTGCTGTTACTGAAAAAAACATCAATTATGAATTAGTGTCTATACAGAGGGACCGTCCCTTTGCGCTCGAATTCTGAACATTCCCTTACACAAGAAAGACAAATTTTAATTGAAAACAGTCTAGCTTCATGATATGTTTTTATTCATACACATTATGCAGGGAGTGTTATTAATCCTGAAAGATGTTTTATTATATAACAGATTATAACAACACCAAATACATCACATGTGACATGTACAGTAGGATGGCCCTGTCAAAATTGTTCAGAGGTGCACTTTTTCTTTTGAATACATATATATGAAACTAAGAAAAATCCAAAATATTTTTGGTTTTGACAATTTTTTCCAGTGCTGCCGGAAAAACAGTTATTTTTGGGCCATTTTTGAACCATTGATTTTACAAGTTAAAACTTTTATATAATCCAAAGTTGTTGACTGAGAATAATGTTTTATATCATTTTGGAAATCCCAGATAATTGTCTATAAGACTAAATAAACTAATACTCAATAATTTGAAAAATCCAAGTTTTCTGAGCATTTTTAGTGCCAAAATCATAGATTTTATTGATGCGCACTTTCACCTAACAAAGACACCCTTAGAGATGAAAAAAATATCTTTTTTTTTCTTTTTGTTATACATGTTCTAAAATGTCCCTTTTTTAAAATACCTTAAAAATGGCCGCTTAATGAATTGTTCTTAAACTCTGGTTTTGCGATTTTAACATGTTTGTACATTTAGAACTTTTTAAAATAAAATGTTTATAAAATACTTAGTTTTTGACTTGAGCCGCTCTAATGTTCAGGGTGTCCCATGAAACTACACAGTGAATAGTGTTGAATGTTTTCCTCCATTTATTCAATTACATATTAAGTGATTTTTTAAGTTTATTTGTTAAATATTTAAGTTAAATATATATAGTACACTCAAATCTACTTTGTCTTGTAAGGTCCTGTTAAATGTTAAAATATTGATAGTTTAGAAACACCAAATGTCAAAGTTACTATTTACTTACAATAATAGTATTTTTTTTAAGACATTAAGTGCAGTAAGTAAAGCAGACCACGTCAAGGATGTAAACGAGATATTCGGTGGAGTAGGAAATGGGGGAGTAAAAAATCATTTAAAGGTGACTATAATGTTGATGATTTATGAGATCAAAATTACAAAATTTTATATAACATGTTTTTTATATTTTTTCACGACCAAAGTTCATTGATTTTCACCTATTCAGGAAATAAAATCGGCAAACAAAAAATTATCCACGCCAACATATTATTTGTTTGGATAAATAATGTTGTTAAAAATAATGGGAAAAGGATTCTTGGAGAAAATATACACCCTTGCATTTAGTTTTTATAAAATATGTTCACTATAGCAGAGTTAAGATTTTAAAAGCTTGAACATTAAAAGCTATTAGTTTAAACCGAGTAATTTGGTGATAAAAAATCTTGTAATAACTATTATTATATAGTAACATTAAAAATTGGCCAATTATATGTAGTGTATTGATTATATTTAAATATAACGCATTACGAAATAAGTTAAAGCTTTGAGTTTGTAACAATAACTCTGTTAAATGGGACTTTTCACACCCTTGTCATAGTTGATCTTTCTGTAAATGCAGTGAAAGCTTTCAAAAACCAAAAAGAAGTCAAAACAAGAAACTGTGTTGACAAAGCTTGATTTTATTTAAGGTTGCTTTACAAAAAAATCTGGGCTCAGGACAACATTGAAAATGTAACAATGATTAGTGTCCGAATTTAATGAATTTAAGCCTGGGCTTAATCAAACAAAATCCTTTTTTTTTAAACGCCTCTTTAAATAGTAAATAATTTATTAAAAGTATAAGTGGAACCAACCTAATTTGAGCCGCGGTTCAAATTAAAGCCACGGCGTAAATTCTTTAAATTTGACTTCAGGTTTTTTTCCAGAAACTTTTTTTAGTTAAGAAAAGTTTTGATTATGGGTTAGTTTATGTGACATTATTGAGTAACAATCTCCCCTGCACATCCGTCCAACATTGTTTGAACTTCCGTTTGGAGCTAAAATTATAGTAGCTGCCTCTGATTTTGTTTAAATAAGTAGGATTGGGATGAATACACTGTACAAATTATACAAGATGGAGTGTGGTGGAGTACGTTGGAGATAGACTTAGTGGCGAAATTGTTAGGTAATTATACAAGGGTTATACAATAGATTTGATATTTTTTCATTCATTTTAATTGAAAACTCGTAGGCCATGTAGGTAAATTGACTGCATTAATTTGATGTATTATTTTGTTAACATTAAATTGAAAGGATGTTCATGATTTTCAACAGCATTAAAAATAAAATATGGATTATTTTTGTTTAACAATAAGAGGAAATCATTAATATTATTTTTTCTAGGAATAAAGATCTATCTCCTCGTCATTAATCCTGGTGAGGCGTACATGAGTACTTTTAAACCGTCAAAGGTATTTAGCCAAAACTTTAGTCAACTTTTAAACAACGATATGTGATAATGTTGTAACTCTGATCTTCAGTAAAAATTGCGTTATTTAGACCTGTACAGTGTGCAGTACTTAGGTTTCATTTAATTTTAATGAGGAACAGTTCCAGCACAGAGTTTAACAAAATTTTGAAAATTGCACATTTTTATTGCAGATAACTTATTAAAGTATCTCAATAAGGAAATATAGNAACTACTTTGAAAAAAGGATAAACTAGCCTGATTAATTGATTTCACTACCAAATAAATATCAAATATATATGCAAAAACTATGCAGAAACAAAGTCGTCATAATGACCGTTTTTGATCATTTTTTCCCTTATATACTTTTTTTGATTCCGTGAAAATTATTGCTAAGTTTACTTAAGACAATAAATACATAAAATACGAAAAGATTTGTTGAATCTTTACTTTGTCAATTGTTCACTGCACAGTGCACAGTACACCCAATGCAGAAATTAACCATTGTCAAAAGTATGTAAAGTTGGTGAACAAATTCCATACTTCACTATGCATTCTTTATGTAAAAATTAATCTTTTATATTGATTATTAATATTTACAGCCTTTGACATCCCAAAAGCAGTACACACTTTGAAGTGTAGTACATGTACACCAAAATTTCAAAAATTGTAATCACACAGATTGTGTATTTTCCTGTCGGTAAATTTATTATCAACCCAGATCCCACTGGTATCAGAAATTGAATTATATGGACTAAATGTTAAATTAAAAATGCATTTTTTTATATTTGATATTTCATAGTATTCGTTTTGCTTGACATATTAAATATATATTATACCATGCAGTGCTGAGGATCCAATTAATTTTGATGCGGATCCGGATCCTGGATCCGCACTGAAAATGAAGATAAGGATCCGAACCAAAATCAAGGATATTTCTCAAAAATTCATTAATCTTTTTACAAAGCAAAATTTGGATTTTTTTTGTCTTATTTTTGGCTTATTTTTATGCTAAACTTGGTGAACCATTCAGAAATCATGAAAATTTTATAATATCTCTTTTTTTAATAGTTCAGACTTGGTGTTGAGAGTAAATTTATTTTTGCAGTTTTTGGTTGATAAACCCTTGGATCCGGATACGTGGCTCCGCATATACCATGCAGTGCCTAGGATTCATTTAATTTTGATGCGGATCCAGATCCGGATCCAGGTTATTTCTTTAAAATCTACTGATTTTTTGTTAACAAAGAAGAAATTTCAAATTTTTTATCTTATTTTATTTGCTTTTTTTTGCTAAAACTTGATGAACTATTAATAAATCAGGAATTTTTTATAATCTTTCTTTTTCAATAGTTTAAATTATGGTTATTAGAGTAAAAAAAATTTTTTTTGCATTTTTTGTTTGATATTTTGCCTCTTGGATCCGGATCATTGCATCCGCATATTTTTCCGGATCCGGATCCATGAAGCAAAAATCTCGCGGATCCAACAGATCCGGATACAGATCCTAAGCACTGATACTATGTACTTGAAATTTGATCTCATGATATTGAATTTAACTCGACAGCAGCCTATACCCCCTTAATTTAATTCAAAATCTTCAATTCAATCATTGTTGCATGATACAGATACTAATTTCTTGTTTCATTTTGTACTATTATAAAAATTAAGTCTTTTTTACAGGTTCAGAGTCAGACTGAATATTCAAACATCATTTTAATCAACAAGACAGAAGCCCGTCATTTTGGATATTGTTTCAAGTAAGAGATTAATACAATATCAGTTTAGAGATAATTGTTAGAAAGTAACAAAATTTTTTTAGTAGACTCTACACAGTAGAGCAGTTAAAACATATTTAAAAGAAGATTTGGATTTAAATGAAGAGGTGGCAAATTGACACAATTTTTGTTAAGGATGCGTTTGTGAAAATTAAGATTATGAAATTTCAGAAAGAGTATATAAACTTTAAACATTTGATACGAGGCTAATGAATGTCAAATATGTGGTTCCGTAATCGGATGATTTCTATGGTTGCTACAAATACAAAAACATGTCTGATTGAATTAGATTGGTTGGTGCATTGTGAATTATTTTCTATTTTTATTGAAGTATGGAAACTTTCTTTGATCTGTGTTGACTTATAAAATTTGAGTCGGTGTGCAAAATGTCAGCCTCCTATCACAATGTTTACTGTCCTTTGAAAAATTCTAAATCTCAGAGTTAAATTCATAGAAATGTGCACATTAGACTCTTTTTATTTTGTCTTGTGGCTGTGAACTGAAAGGTAGAAGTATGGGAATTATTTTTACCTAACAGAGAAATCTGTGACGAAAAACCAGGACACAGTGAGGACTTTATTTGAATTTTTTTCGTTCGTGCTTAAAATTATCATTCATTTTTAATCTTATTTTTTTGGTTCGAACAACGATGCACATCTCTTAAATTGCTACCGCTCTTTGTTGTCTTCCATTTTATGCTGTAACAATTTTATTTTAGATTATCCCCTATGTTCTTGTCTCCTAAGATCTCAGAGTCTAAAGAACCTTTGCCTAAACCAGGAGAATTAACTCAACTTAACAACAACTCAATCTCACCATCATCTTCAATAATATCCCATTCAACACTTCAAGCACTAACTCCTCTTAACCGCTATGGAAAGCCTGCTGCTCGTTCTCTTAGGAAGATGTTAAAGGTAAAGGTGCTAGTCCATATTTGCTGTCCGAATTCCTCACTATTATTAATTTCATCATGTCGGCTCATTATTGTCAAAATATTGTTAACATTTTATTACCTTTATTAAAGTTGCTTTAAACTGTGAAAGAAAACTTCAAGTATTTTAAATATTGATATAAAGATTTATGAATCTAGATCTTTTTAAACCATGAACAGTGTACACTGTACAGTGTACATTAAGGTGTCTACATATGAGCAATTTTCCAAAATAAATGCATCCGGTAGCTTTTCCCATTACAATTTGTACCGTTAGCTCAATATCTAAAAACGTATATTATATAATTGCTGTTAAGGTTTAAAAATTCCCTACTAGTATTTTTTTTTAAATCCTAAAAATGTAATTGTTTTATCAACGATAATTTTTTAGGGTTTCAAAAATATTATTTTGGATTACTTTTTTGTTTTACTTTCTTCATTTGTTTTTTAAACTTTTTGCGCCGTTCGGTAAATAATCAAAATTATTCCACAGTTTTTCTTTCATTATTATAACACTAATTTTGATGATTACACTTGCTTCCTACGCATAATACGCTATTATATTTTGATATTTATGATATTTGTTAGGAATTCTCCTGTGATAAGGCAGTTGATCCTGTTGCTTTAACTAAGGTAAAGTTACACTTGAGTATTTAATCTTAAACTGTCTTATCCTTACCTAACAATTTTTTTTTCAAATCCTTTATCATTTTTCCAACATTACCCTTAGAATCTTGTTCCTAATTCCTAGCCTATGTTAAGCTTTATATTCTGAAATTGTTAACTTTTATCTTCTTAATATATATATCTTCTCTAAACATTTAACCTATTAAAAAAATAAGCTCTAAAAAGTGTTAGTGTGCATTGAAGGGGAGGGGGGGGGGTCATTATTGGTTGATGATCATATCATTTTAATGGTTTGCAAATTTTTCAAATTTCAAGTTCACAAGTAATCAAAGAGAAGCTGTTAACTGAGAACTACTCCTATTCTTAATATATATACCTACGATGACAACTGTATTTTGGCTTCATAGACCTCAAGAATACTGAATTTGGATTGATTCAAGGTGTAAATAATAAATACTGATAGATGCCCTTCTTTACTGTACACAAAAGGAAGGGAACCCCCCAAAGCCACGAGCCTCCCAGATTTGCTAGGCAGACCAAGCCCTTGCTTTGCAGAAATGAGCATGCGCAACACATCAAAATGTGCCTGTGAAATACAATTTTTTTTCCATGAGCTTCAACCTAAATGTTTCAGTCTGCTCGAAAAGATTTACACTTCATTCCCAACTCTTTAACCTTGTTTTTTGAACATAAAATGTTGTAATATTTAAAGTATAGGTGACTCATGCTAAAAACCTCCCCCAGCCTCACACCTTTATCTCTTTGTTCTTTTAATGAATGCGGAGTAGTTAACCTGAACTGATTCATTAAGATTCAACAGTGCACCCTAGACCTTTGAACCGAACAGACGTATGAGTTAAGCTCCGTTTGTTCAACCAAAGGCTAGGGGACGGGCACTTCATGGACAGCTCTAAGAAGGATTACAACATGTGGACTTACACGATTATATCTCACATGATCATATCTTCAGGAATACAATAAACCATTGATGAGGCAGATATCTCAGGTTACAACAGATCAGAGCAATGTAGTTCCACCTCTATACAGCTGGTTCAACTACCTACACACTCTAATATCCCAGGTGTTCCTATGGTTAGAAACACTAGAGGCTCCGAGGATTGCTGGAACTATAGAATGGNCCACCCACTTATTAAAGACCTTGAGAGATAGATATTATACACAAGAAGAGAGGTTTGGGTGAATTATGAACTGGTACTGGGAATGAAAGTGAAGTCTTGCATTAACCCTCAAAGATGGGGGGGCAACGATTGATCTTGATTTCCCTAGGATTTATGTCTGGGATTGTAACGATATCAAGGGATTAAATGTTACAATGTTCATGAACTTTAGCTTTTGATTAACATATTTTATCAAAGTTCATATTAAATATTTTTTAAATATATAAAATATTTTATATATTGTTAAGGAATTACCAAGTGATGATGCTGCTGTTCCTGTTACTCTAACAAAGGTGAAGCAATTGTTCACATTTTTACTACATAAGTACTAGCTCATGTCAAAATTGGTTAACTTTTGGTACAGAAAACATATAAAAAACAGCTCTTATTGATATCTATTCCTTAATCTCCAATAAAAATTCAAAAAATGAAGATTTTCGGGAAAAAATCCCCAAATTTATTATTTCCATATTTTACATCCTTATTCAGGCTTTTAGACCAGAGTTAGACATATCATTCATTCATACTTAGACATATAAAAATGGACAGTTAGACATGGCATACATCAATACTAAGACATATATATCTCGACAGTTAGACATATCATACATCCGTACTCAGACATATATACCTAGACAGTTAAGACGTATCTTACATCAATACTCAGACATATATACCAGACAGTTAGACATATTATACATCAATACTCAGACATATATACCTAGACAGTTAGACATATTATACATCAATACTCAGACATATATACCTGGACAGTTAGACATATCAAACATTAGTACTCAGACATATATACCTAGACAGTTAGACATATCTTACATCAATACTTAGACATATATATCTAGGCAGTTAGACATAATATACATCAGTACTCAGACATGTAAACCTGAGATGGAATTTAAAGAATTTGAGCTGCGGTTTAAATCCGCCAAAACCCGGTTTAAATTTAACGCCGGCTTAAATCGTGAAACATTTGATACAATTTTAAGTGGAACCAACCATATTTAAGCCGCGGCTTAAATTTAAACCGCCGATCAAATTCTTTAAATTCGGCCACGGGATAGTTAATTTTGTACAGTATAATACAAAAACAAAAAAAAGTATGCGGATTTCACAAAAATTTTTTCCGGCATTTTCTAAATTTTACCAAAAATTAAAAAAATTATTAGGAATGTATGGATGATCTTTGTAGAAGATTTGCGACAGGGATGACTTTTTAAAGATATTTTTATTGGTAATCCACAATTTGTTTTCCTAAGCTTTATATCCAAGTTTGTTAGCTTTTAGAAATGTTGTAATTGATGACTAATTAACTTACTTTTTAACAACTTGACATTTAAAGAAAATCAATGTGCTTTCTTCTTTATTAAAAAGTTAAAGTGTTGGCTGATGAGGCTGAGAAGAGCAAGACTGTTGAGACAGAGAGTATAGAGGAAGCTTTATTAGAGGAGTTTCAAATTTCAACAGACAAGGTATAAAAAGTTGTTATGTCAGAATTCCTTAAGTAATTTGAGTTTCCGTTTAAGAATTGTCATTGTCACTGTCATCTGATGAAAAGTTGTAAGTGACAGGGAAACATGTAATTATTTAAGAGGTTTTGGAGGACTACCCAAGTTGAGCAATATCATGTTTGGTGGCTTGCATTAAAGTTTTGTCAGTTCTGGTATCTTTTAAATGCAAGGGTATTTAAAAATTAAATCTTTAAAATCATAATTATATGTGTAGATTTTTTGGGGGGAAATCCTAATAAGGAATGCATAGAAATATTAAGTTAGGTTAGCTAAAATCAAAGATATTTTTGATAATCTCTTTTTGAAAAGTTTTGATTTTGGTTTTTGAGAGCAAATTTTGTTTTCAGTTCTTAGATCCGGATCAATGGATTTAAATATTTTTCGGGGGTTGGGGGCGCAAACCATTGCATAAAGGAGAACTGCTTGTTGAAATTAAAAGAGTCATTTTTAAAAAATATTTACATTTGTACTTATTTTAAGTTCACCAATACTGAAACTTAAGCAAACAATTTTATTGAAATGACTTGAAAATCAACAGTCCATAGCTAAAATTGTTACTTCAATATGGGCATGAAATGCTGCACTAGCCTAGTATTTAAAAAATATATACTCAAAGTGTTTTCATAAATTTGAGTGGAAGTAGTAAAAAATCATATTTTATTTAAATTCTCAAAATCATTTACAAAAGGCATCTTTTTGTTTCAAAAATCGAAATTGACCATTGCAAATAGCTTTTTTGGATAAAAAAGCTAGTAAGTGTATTTTTTTTCCCTCAAAATATGATGGTTTGGGCATTACAAGATCCGTCTTTTCAAGCCATATTCAACATGAAAAATAAATGTTTTACAAATTAATGAAAAATATCCATTTATGGAAAAAAGCTGATTTTGTGATTTCCTTATTTTTTTCAACTTTAATGCTCCTAGATGGCATGTTTTTAAACATTTGTATATGTTTTTTGCTGCGTTGAATTAGGATTTGCAAGACGGATTTTTTTATACCTACATCGATAAATTAAGAAGCCATATGCGATGGTCAATTTTAATTTTATTAAAAAATGCTTTAATTAAATGGTGCTTAAAATCAAAAAACACAAGTATCGACTACTTGATTTGTGTTTCATGGATACGTTTCGGCGGCTAGGAGCGCCGACCCCTATTTCATTGAATGATGGGTTGTCCTTTAATAATAATAATAATAATGAGAATGTTTCACCCTTAGTATATACCTAATACACATGCCATTATTTAATAACTACAAAGCTACACTTATTATAGTAACATCTATTTTTTACAGTTGCTGTTGCAAGATTTTAAGAAAGTAATAGCCAGAGCCTGAAATTAAAGAATTTGAGGCATGGCTTAAATTTAAGCCGGAGCTCAAATATGTTAGCTTTCACTTAAAATTGTGTTGAATTTTCCAAGATTAAAGCAGGCGCTTAATTGAAACCCATTTTTTGGGTATTTAAGCCGCGCCTTAAATTCATTCAATTCGTACACAGATGATATAAAAGTTCATATAAATATTTGTTCTTAATGCCTTTTTTAGAAATCGATGCATTGCCGAACCTGCTTAACCTGGATGTTTCCTAAGGTATGCTTTATGGCTTTGGAGTTTGGTTGCATGATGAAGCTATGAACAATACTGTTGGTGAAAGCTGGTCTGTTCTGTTTACCAGAAATTGGACAATACAATAATATTTGATATTAAAATTTTTGCAAAAATTTTATATTAAGGATTTTAAATTAATATTAAATTTACCTTGTGACATTTACCATGTAAAATCATCCACAATCGGCATGTCACAGATTTTGATGAAATTTTGCATACAACATTGAATATGAAACAAAATGAAAAATATCAAGAACCAAAAGTCCTGCCTGAACATGCTCATCTACGGGGTCTCAGGGGGTTGACTTTTATTCAACTTGAGTAATATCGAAAAATCTTTTAAATAATCTTAACTTTTGGTTAAATGAAACTGAAATTTGTGTCTTGATTAAATCTTTAAAAAAATATCAGTTTAAAATTGTTTCAATGTTCAATAAAATGAAACTTCTATTGACTAAGAAGGATTTTATATTTGATTTTCAAATATCCATCAATAATAAATGTTAATTTTGCACACACAAAATATAGATTTTATGAGATCAGATTGAAAAGGCTCTG
Source organism: Eurytemora carolleeae (assembly GCF_000591075.1). NCBI lineage: Eukaryota > Metazoa > Arthropoda > Copepoda > Calanoida > Temoridae > Eurytemora > Eurytemora carolleeae. The sequence continues at coordinate 85,218 of NW_019396298.1, read as the reverse complement.
AATTGTCTTCATTATTAATAATTAATTATCTATTTAGGATGGATTTGGCGTAACAGGGAAGATCACAATAACATCTAAAAGTGAGACACAGAAGAAAATGAAGGCCCATCTGAAGGTACAAGTTCTGTTTAAATTGGTTGCATATGATTAAAATGTTCAAATTGATGGATTCCCATATGTGACAAAATTTATGCTTCATAGGGCAGGCTAGTAAGCAATAAACTGAAGGGGTGAAAACTGAAAATGTGTTAAAAAAATATATTTACCCCATATGTCTTTGATACTTGGATGTTAGTAGCGTAATATATTAGACCCCTAGTGCAAAACTTGGATTGATCGTTTACTCTCGACAGATTTTATTTTATGCACCTTCCCTACCTGCCCCTACATTTCCCTGCCCTACATTTTTTATCCATACCTTCCCCCTTCTCTACCCATACCCTTTTCTTTTGTTTTCCTTCCCTTTCTTCCTTCTCCTTTGATTCCCCTTCCTTCCCTCTTCCACTTTCTTCCCCTCTTCTTGGGTCTTTAATTTCTTCGCCCGGGGTGGATACAAATTTGTGGCAGTGATTAAGAAGACTAGCATAGTTTAATGCAGTGCTTGGGATCCGTTGGTTCCGCAAAATTTTAGCTCAATTCCTGGATCCGGATGAGAAAAAATATGCGGTTCCAGAGATAAAGCATCAACCATCAACGCTTCAAGTATTAGCATAAAAATAAAAGGGCAAATCTTCTAAAAATTTATTATGACCCATGAAAATTAAATGGGGTCTGTCCTAGCGAACAATTTTGAATATGAAACTTTTATGATATAATATAATAGAATTAATGGGTTTGTAGTCTTTAAGGTTAGGTTAGATTAGAATTACTTCTGGGTCGAACGCTGGGGCTAGGATAGGGGGACAATCGCTGCGGCCATGTGACAGAATTAATGTGTTATTAGTCTTTATCAAAGGTTAGCTTAGGTCAAAATTACTTCTGGGTCAAGCGCTGCGGGTAGGATTACTTCTGGGCTGAGCACCGTGGCTAGGACAGGCTAGGGGAGATCGCTGCAGCCATATGATAGAATGAATCAGTTACTAGTCTTTATCTAAGATTATGTTAGGTAACAAAACGTAAAAAATTAATGTGCAAAAGTGATAAGAGGGGTGAGGGTGTGTCACGGGGGGGGGGACCAGAAATTGTTATGTTGAAATTACCCAACTACTGGTTTCCTGATATAAATTAATTAATAGCATTTTTATGTATACATTTTGTAGTCTGGAAATCATCTCACGGGAGTGAGAAAGATGAAGTTAAAACAGTTTGAACACAACTTTGCCTCCGACCAGGATAAAAAGCTAGGTAAGATTATAGCACACAATCCTACTTTACTGTACAGTTTCTCATATGCTCATAAATATCACCCGAATCTTTTTGACATGCACCTCAATTACAGTTTTGTTTACCCAGATAAATTTTTTTTTATAAAATAATCGTATTTCATTATAATTTAACCCCACTCCCCCCTTTTAAACATGAAAACCATTTTTTTTTCATATTTTAAATATAGGTGTTGCTATGGTGATGAACTTTCTGATAACTCTACAGAATTCCGGATCAACCAGATTATTTATGGACTTGCTGTCCAAGGTAAATAATTTGATTTAACTGAATATATTGGTTTTTGATTCGAAAAATCTTTGTCTTTGTATTACAAAACTAAATCTGAAGTTGGTGGAATTCAGAGGTACAAGAAGCATTTTTTGAGTTAGAAAATATTTAAAATTTAGATTGTTTGAAATGGTTAATAAGGAACATAGTTTGAATTTTTCGATTGTTCTGAAATATGATTCCTAATTTGCTACTATTATTTTTACTACTGTTTAAAGTATTTGACAGTTTAAAATTAATAGTTTTACTTTTACTTTCATTTATTCAGGGTGGCCAAAATGTACGGATTGTACGGATTTTTAGCCTGGAAAATACACTGTTTTTTTAATTTTCACTCATTTCAGCAAATTTTTCATGAAAATATGTATCCTGTATCCTGTATCCAGTATCCTGTATCCGGTATCCGGTATCCTGTATCCAGTATCCTGGTTCCAGTATCCTGGTTCCTGTATCCAGTATCCAGTATCCTGTATCCAGTATCCAGAATCCTGGATCCTGGATCCAGTATCCATTTATAATAATGTATTAAAATTGTTTTGAAATGGTCAACACTCACAGGGGAAATGAACTGTCGCAGGTGTTGCAAGGTCATGACACCAGATATCTGGATGTTCATATTATTGTTGATTCTATCAAGGAAGCGAAAATGTATTAGATCAAACAAACCCTAGTCAAGATTCAGAGCGTGATCCTCGTAGCGTAGTTTAAAACAAAATTTTAATTAACAGTCATACTACATCACTACAAAACCTAAAGTTATCTCTATTCAGGACGCCGATCTGTTAGCTCCGGGAGAGGTCGCAACAAAGAACAACAGCCAAAATGAATACAGACTTCTCCTTGAAATAGGTAACCTGTCCTTGTTCGAATTCTTACAGTTGTCAATTTGTCACTTTCAGTTTGGAGACGAAAATCTTGAAAATAGATAAGTTTAAACTTCAAAAGGAAAAACTCTGGGTCTGAGATAAAGTCTAAATTTATAGGACAGGTTCAAGTAAGAGAGAAATGAAGGATGGATAGGACAGGTTCAAGTTAGACAGCAGAGAAGAATGGATAATACAGGTTCAGGTCAGAGAGAAGAAAAGGATGTATAGGACAGTTTGAGGTTAGATAGAAGAGAGAGATATATTGGACAGGTTCAGTTAAAGTAGAAGAGAAGGATGTACAGAACAGATTCAGGCAAGTTAGAAGAGAACTAAGTATAGGACAGGTGTTCATGTTCGAGGAAAGAGAAGGAAGGATAGAACAGGTTCAGTTTGGGGAGAAGAGAAGGATGGATATGGAAGGTTTAGGTAATGGACAAGAGAAGAAAGTATTGGACAGGTTGAGATTAGAGAGAAGAAGTGGTTGTATAGGACAGGTTCAGGTCAAAGAGAGGAGAAGGATGAATAGGACAGGTCCATGCTTGAGAGAAGAGAGAAATGTATTTGACAGGTTCAGTTTATGGAGAAGAGAATGATGTATTTACAGGTTCAGGTAAGAGAGAAGAGAAGAATGTATAGGACAGGTTTTCATGAAAAAGGGAAAAGAAGGATGGATAGAACAGGTTTATGTCAAAGAGAAGAGAAGGATGGACATGGCAGGTTCAGATTAGTGAGAAGAGAAGAATGTATAGGACAGGTTGAGATTAAAGAGAAGAAGTGGGTTTATAGGACAGGTTCAGGTCAAAGAGAAGAGAAGGATGATTAGGACAGGTTTATGCTAGAGAGAAGAGAGAAATGTGCTGGTCACCACGAACTAATTTTGATATAAGCTAGCAGGGGGAATTGAGAGGCTACGCTCAAAGTCTCTGCCAGATCCCTTGAAAACTCAACAGCCGGCAACAAATATAGTAACGGGAAGTCGCGGGTTGCAGAAATCTTGATTTTCAATACGTGCTTGCCGGCCGGACACCTCCGGTGGCTGGGTGCAATTTCACGTACAGGTTCAGTTTATGAAGAAGAGAAGGATGGATATGGTAGGTTCAGGTTAGTGAGAAGAGAAGAATGTATTGGACAGGTTGAGATTAGAGAGAAGAAAAGGTTGGACGCATCCCAAGCTGTTTGATATGATATGATATGTATAGAAGAGGTCCAGTTTATGGAGAATAGAAGGATGAATAGAACAGGTTCATGTTAGAGAGGAGAGAGAAATGTATTTGACAGGTCCAGTTTATGGAGAAGAGAAGGATGTATTTACAGGTTCAGGTAAGAGAGAAGAGAAGGATGGATAGAACAGGTTCAGTTTATTGAGAAGAGAGGAATGTATTGGACAGGTTGAGGTTAGAGAGAAGAAAATGTTGTATAGGACAGGTTCGGGTGAAAGAGAAGAGAAGGATGAATAGGACAGGTACATTTTGAGTGTAAAATTAAATGATCACATAATAATTGGTTTCTTTTCTAGCTGTCAAAATGATCTTTAAGACTGCTATGCAATAATGCTGCAGGGTATAAACAATATAAATCGAAAATCACTCTATTGTTAGTATATTCTTATAATCACTAAGATGCGAAGACATACAGCTACAGGACGTTTTTCATCGTAATCATAGTTCTAGCTGGATGTATTTTTATTTTCAATTTTTTGTTCTATATTTTTGGAATGGCATAAATCATAATTTTGTATTAGTTTCGGTGGTTTTTAGCACTTAATAAATTGTTAATTTAATGTAGGAATGTATTTTGTAATTCTAAACTTTACTGCACGGTCAAATGCTAGATGTCAATGTGATTCTATTATTACATATGTTGTTTTTTGATATTAACCAACAAAACCTTACAGAAAACACAAACTTTATTAAAAACACATTTACGATGAAGTTTTGTTCAGGTCATGATTTGAAAAAAAGTGATGGTTAAATGTTGAAGTGTATTAATAATGAAAAAAAAATTTCAGTTTATAAGGAGTACGAAGAGTTCCTCAACAAACAGTTCAAGGAGGCCAGAGCATTCTCTCTTACCTTGGACAAGGTATATAGTATTATGAAACAGAGAAAATTAATTTTTCTTGACGTATTACAATTTTAAGACTAAGCTTATGGGTGTTTCTCGCACCCCTTATATATTAATTATATTATTTAAATTATAGATTCAAACAATTGATGTTCAAATTGCATTTTTTTCCTTATAAATGTAAATTTATAAATTTTAAATTTGCACATTTCAAATATCTTAAACATTTGCTCTGTGATAAGTTTTTGCCCCCAAACATGGTTTTTACATGCAAACTTTTGAAGCGTTTTCTGTTTTGGGGGGGAGGTGTTTAATATTGGTTGCACATTATGGTCCCCTGAAAAGTTAAATAATCAGATTCCTGCTTTTTCAATTATGAAGTGTTCTAGCCATTTTCAAGCATTTCTGTAACTTGTCATCATCATGCAATTTTTTTTTTTTGGTAATAAACAATTGAAATTAAATAAGTTTGAAATAAATGAGCCCTTGAGGATCACTTAAATTTACATCGTTAGTTCTTTTATAGGTAACCGTGTCCGGGGACCCGTACACTGTCATCATCGTGTTCTACTTTTCAGAAAATGGAACAATAATCCGACGCCTTGTCGACGTCAAGAAGGTTATTAACAATTATAATTCTTATTATTTTTTTATGTGTTTGTTTAAACTTGAGAGGCCATGTTGAATAAACTTTGTTTTAACCAAATTTTTTTATTCGAAACTATAGTTGTAAAATGAGAATTCTGAAAGATTTTTGTCCAAAAACTGCTTGCAGAATTTTTTTATTGATATATTTGTTTCGTTCGGTGTAAATTAAGTTATGAATATTTGAATGCAAATATTTGAACATCATTTTAATATATTCAGATGACTGAGGATGATTATGATGGTATGGGTGCAGCAGAGATGGTATGCGACTCCCTAGGTATCTAAGTTTACCACTGTAATATTGTAAAAAACCACAAAAAATGTAAGTTTCAATTTAATGGGGGTAAACCGTAAAAACTGTTAATTCAACGATTATAAATATACCAATCTAAAAGATTGCATATAACCTTTATGTTTGATGCTTAAATCACTTAATAGTCTCTTTTATCGATCTGATTTCCATTTCATCTGAAACTAATTGTATTTGACATTGAATAACGCCAGTAAATACCCACTATATCAAATGCTTTTCGTAAATTTATTTGGCAAACATTTTCCATTTTGGTGGTTGAAAGACCGTTATTCAACAAGGAGTTGAAAATCTTTTCTTCAGATTTAAGGTCTGGTACAAGAAAATATTCACTTCACAACATCCCCATTGCTGGCTTATTTAGTATTTTGATCTGTATTTTAAAGATGGGTTGATATGTTTTTGTCATTATATATTCCATCAATTAGTCTTATAGGATCCTGTTTTTTAATATTTATTTGATTTTTAGCCATCTTTTAGCTGATTTTGTTGGTTATTTTGTAGTTTTACCATGTTGTGTGTTTATCTTATGATCACTCTTTATGTCAAATTCTCGTCAAATTCTTACAGAACCATAAACTGAAATGCTGAATTTCAATATTTCATTTCAGTAACTCATCTCAACATATCTGAGATTGACATTGGTGATAGACTAAAGCACCTTACAGCAGGTATTATTTAAGTTCTTGTTTTTGCTGTTTGTTTAAATTTAATTTTGTAGTCAAAAGTAAAAATTTTAAAAATTTATTTATTGTAAAAGGATTTTGATTCATGGAAAAAAAATTTAAAATATTTTTAAAGGTTTTTAAAAATCAAATAGATGATTATTTGTCAAAGTGATGAATCAGATATGCCAGTTTATTTAAAGTTTATATGACCTAACTATATTATCATTTACAAGTCTTAAGAACTCCCTCCAATGAGAGTCATTGTTCATGTGATACAGACAGAGACACATGACCATTATACTATTTCTATACGAAATTGTATATATAAATTTGACACCGTTTTAATTTTTAAAACGGTTATATATCAACTTCTTGAGACAGGAACATCAGATATAACTTTCATGGGTCGTCACCAAGAGCTAAAGTGACTAGCTTTGAGCCTAAGCTATACCCCTTTAATTTTTCCTTTGCAGTCTCTTTAATGATATGTTTATTAGACGGAGCCTACATGTCGGCTGGTCTGAGGCGTGCAAGTGCTGGACGTGGATCTGGACTAAACTTAGCTAGACGTATTCAATCTCGAATAGGTATCATATCTAATCTGAACTCCATGTAATGAAATCCGTAGTAAATCCACTAGATGATTTTTCATAATTTTAAGGTCAGAAGAAAATTTATCAATAATGTTAACTTCATAGTGTTTAAAATGCTATTATTACACAATTATTATATATTGTTTCATCTCCTATGAATTTCCATTATCATATTATTGAAACTTTATTGAATCAAAGCAAATGAACGAATAGTCTAGCAATGATAAGACAATATACATACAGATTCTTTAACAAATATTTCACAATCTAGAATATTTCTTATATCTATATTTAGCTTTTCCAATTTTAACTATTTATTTAATTTATGTTTTCATTTGACTTAAATTTTCATTTATAATTAAGATTGCCATGTTTTAAGGTGTAAAGATAACCGAGAGATGGGACCCATCTCACCAAATTGAGCTAGGTAATACTAAACATGTTATTGTAAATAAGGCCTTATTTACATTCTTGGCACATGATAAGAGTACGCTAATTCAGATTAAATTAGCCAGTATATGCAAGAGTCACTATAATTTATAAAATATTTGTTGTCAAAAATTTGTCTTTGATATTCCTAAAATATAATACATAAATTTTTATTACAATTGTCTTGTTTTGAATCAAGCATTCTTTTGTGCTGCAGGGCCATGGCTAGGAATATTTAGTAGGGTGGAATTAAGGTTAAAAACGAAACAGTATGTGCTGAAACTGACAGTATTTTATATATATTCTTAAATTTGTCTCAATATTGTCAGTTTATGCCGTGAAAAAACTTATTGATATCATTTAATTATGAAAGAAGGGAAAATTGAAAATATTAAGTCTTAAAAAAATGAAAAAAAATTAATTTTATCATTTAATTTTTTATTCTATTTGTTTTATTTTTTATCCCAGAGAATGTTCTGAGGCCCCCGTCCACCAGATACAGATCTGAAAATGTTTACTTGTTGATTAAAATCGCAACTTGTTGAATAAAATCGTAACTTGTTGGTTAAAATCGCAACTTGTTGGTTTCTTATCATAGGTTTGAAGCCAGCATTGAGAGGGACATCACTGCATGATTTAAAAACCCGAGTGATGCAGGTATGTCAAATTTTCTTATTTAATAACCTGTTCATTTTAGGATACAGCAGTAAATTCTTCTTAGTTACAAATGATAAAAATCAGTTTGGTTTTTCATTTCTTTTCTCATCAGAAAAGCCTTTATTTTATCCTCTTCATTCTAAAGTTATTGAGTCTTTGGCACAAACTCAGACTTTCTTATACCTATATCTTTAAAACCCAATGTCATAGACCTTAGATATTTCAAACTATGAATTATGTTATATCAAATAGATATAGGGATTAGAAAATTTTTAGTTGTGGCAAATACTCAATTTCTTTAAAAGTGTCATGGTTACTTCCAGATAATGCATTATTATAAATCACATAGCTGATAAATATAAGGAAAACAGGATATAATTTGCACGTTAGTAATATTCTATGTATAATTCTGTAAAGATAAAAGCAGCACTTGAATGTGTATTAAACTCATCCCAGACCTTGGATTTCCGACTTACAAGGAGATGGATTTATCACAGAATTTAAATATAATCTTGAGCCTGCTCCTGATATGTATCTCCTCACCCCTGGAACCGATCTGAATGGGGGTCAGGTTAACTTTGCGAGAGGTTATAACAGAGATGATATCTGAATATTTTTCCGTTTTACAGTAAATTGCTGCAAAAATGTTTGGCTCAAGAGGAAAAGTAAGCTCAAATATATTTACTGCATCCTGAGAAATAATAACAATATCAGGACGGAGAAAGGTCCATAGGAGGTCGGGGGGTGGGGGGTGGGGGGATGGTACCTGCTCTAAAGATACATTAAACAAGACCACTTAAGCTTATCACTATTTTCCTCTGTGGAATTGTAGACCGGAGAAAAAAATGGTCCTGTTTTGTAAAGGACTTAATATGATTGAACCACAGGGTTTCATTTTCAGATGACAAAATCTCCGTGACCTTGACCATGACCTTTGCATGTGGTGGATTAATATCAGGAGAGGGGAGGGGAGTTTAAAAAACTGTTGCTCACCATCACATGTAATATATTCTCAAAACAAAACCACCGAAATCAATGATTGTTAACATTGTCATTAAAACGTTTCATATGTCTAAAATGAATCCTACAAAATTAGTCCACAATAGTACATTGTCTGTTCAACTACCATGCATTTAACGAATTATGAAATTGTCTCTTAATGGGTTTATATATTATGCAGGGATATTCCAAGTATCAAACGGGCAAGTGCAAGGTTAGATTTGAGAACTGGGCTTACCAAAACGGGTTCTATATTCGTAAATATACAGGTAAAATTAGACATATTGTGCAGGGTTGGAAAAAAAATTGTGTTAAAAAAACCCATAATGAGTTTTATTTGGTTTTAATTTGTTTTTAATTGGGTTATTTTGATTTTTTTCAGTTTTTTAATTTGACAAGTCATTTTGTTAAGATCATTGGTTTAACCCTATCTCTGCTGGGGTACTTGAAAACCAGGAAATGCTGGGGGGGGGGTCAATTTGACCCCCCTCCCTCTAAATCCCATGTTTGATGTCCAAATATGACAAATGATACATCATTGGAAAGCTCTTGTGCTCTACTTTTAAAATCTGCAAAAAAAATTGCAAATTTGCAAAAATTGAAAAATTTATCGCAAAATCCAGTTATACAGTAAAAATGTTTGCAAAAAAAATGTTGTTCAAAAAAATGAAAATTATACATTTTTGAAAAGCCCTTGACCATGCCATTTTTAATATGCAAATGATTTTGCAAAATTGGAAATAACCTGATTTTTAATCAAGAAAAACTAAAAATGTGCAAATTTTCTTTTAACAGGTGGTTTGCAAAAAATTTGCAATTTTTTTTCGCAAAACTTGTGCAATTTGTTTCCTTATGTCAAAGGCTTTCCAAAAAGCTAAATTTTATCAAAATCCGACAAGTGTAAGTGGGTCAAAACCCACTTACCGGAAAAAGCAGTCATTCAGGCAGTGACGTATTAAAGCCTGTTTTTTTGTCTAAAGGGAGGGATTTGGGTATGTAGGAAAAGTCAGAAAATTTCAACAGCCTCAGACCAATACTTTTTGAGTTATGTAAAAAAAACTACAAGGGGGGGGACAAATCGCCCCCCCCCCCCAGGAATAGGGTTAAGTGTTTAAGAAATAAAAAACTTTGTCCGTTTTAGTCGTTAAAGCGCCTAAAAATCATGACAGTTAGTAGTAGACCTTAATTAGAGTAGAGTTTATCATTATTAGAGTGAAAGAAAATGCAACAATTAGAAAAATTCTTAGCGATAAACCAACAGAACCCAAAAAAGCCCATTTACAAGTGTTTTTTTAAAGCTTTTTTTAGTGTTTTTTTTGCTGGTTTTTTATGTCAACCCCAATCTCATGTTAAAGGAGATTTATCTTAAAATACCCATAAATTTTCTATGTCTGAAATTGAATTCATTTCAAGGTTTCAAAAAAATTGTATTTTAAAGGAAAATTTTATGTTATAAGAACTTATTTTATTTCATATTTATTTTTCATTTTGTTATATGTTAATGTTTTATATCATAATTAATCTCTCATCCCAGGGGTGTCTATTTCCCTAAAGGGGAGGGTATCTTTGACCAATTTGGTTACATTCTGGACTCCTGTCTTCATTTTTTGAGGAATCTGATGAAAATATGATAAAATAGAGGGAAAATAGGGGGAAAGGGATCTGAAAAACCTTTGACTTCGTTCTGATGTTAGTAATAAGATTCTTTACTAACAAGCAGGTTTTTAAAACACCTAGCTGGTATTTGACTCAGATTTTTTGGTGAAAAAGCTTTAAAAGCATAGGAAAAGTGGAAAAAATATTTTTTTCCACTTTTATTTTTTATTTTACTGAAACACAAATGATGCCCATATGCAAAATATCATTCAGATTCTTAGAAAAATGAATTCATGAATCTGGAAATATTAACAAAGTGGGAAAATAGTGGGAAAATGGATCTGAAAACCTTAAACTTCGTTCTGATGTTAGTAATGAGATTCTTGACTAACAAGCAAGTGTTAAAAACACCTAGATGGTATTTGACTCAGACTTTTGGTGAAAAAGCTTAAAAAACACTGCAAAATTGGGAAAAAGGGAAAAAATATTTTTTTCCACTTATTTTTTATTTTACTTAAAAGAAACACAAATGTTGCCCATATGCAAAATATTATTCAGATTCTTAGAAAAATGAAATTATGAATCCAGAAAATCTGAAAATATTATCTAAGTGGGAAATATGATAAAATAACAGAGGGGGAAAATGGATCTGAAAAACCTTAAACTTCTTTCTGATGGTAGTAATGAGATTCTTGACTATATTAGGAGAGCAAGTTACAAGGTTTGTAGCTGCCCTGGAGAGATCAATTGACGTTTTTCTTCATAACTTGCCAGGTATGGTGTTGTGTTAGAACAAGATCTCAATTGACTACCACCTGAAATTGCAGTAAGAACGTGAAGTAACAGTAAAAAGTAAAATGTGTCGTTTGATATCAAAGCTGGGAACTTTAGAATGGTGGATATCAGGATTAATGCTTAATCCTCTCTTTTTGCTAATCTTGATAATAACATAATCTCGAGATTATGTTAGTGTTGAGATTAAATATGTAGATCAACAAATTTTACTCTAGGAACGCCAGATTTGTTAGTTATCTTGGCTGGAAGAATGGCCTTAAGTTAATTTCTAACCCTTTTTTTGTTAATACATTAGTTAAAATTGGCTAAAAACGAATCTCAAACCTATTATTAAATATTTTTCTTCATCAATTAATTTACAAAATGGCCGACAGGCGACAACAAATTCTTTATTTGTTAAAAGTTGCGGATTTCTCTCATGGGATTGAATTTATTTTCAAGGCTTTCATTGGTGAATACAATTTACGACCTATATTCCTGTTTTCTCATTGGAGAAAACAACGTACAGATATCCAAATAGAGAGAAAAAGAGTGGATTAAGGACTAAAAAAGTTTCCACAGTGGATATTCGGATTTAGTAGTCGTGATTAAAGGTTATCCATTCTTAAGTTCCCAGCTCAGGTACCTTATGGAAGGAAATTTGTTTATACACTATGAAGACTTGATTTTATCTCACAGAAAATATCTGTTTTTATTAGTTTAGGCTTAAAAAACTTGCACATTCTTAAAAATATTAAATGACATTTTTTTCGGCAAAATTCTTTATCTACATGTTACCCACACCTTCAGACTTCAGAGACGATTGTTTAATCAGTATTGTTGAATTTATGGTTCCTTGTAGGCTAATACTTGGTTATATCTGTGTATCAATTTGTAAACCATGAAGATATACTTAATTGGATGGAAAAAAGAACAAAAATCAAGCTTACAATCAGTGCTTAGGATCCATTTAATTTTGATGTGGATCTGGGTCATGTATCTGCACTAGAAAAAAATTGATCTTGATCCAAATCAGGATCCCGGTTATTTCTTTAAAATTTACTGATTTTTTTAACAAAGCAAAATTTTAAAAGTTTTAGTCTTATTATTTTCGCTTATTTTTATGTTAAAACTTTATGAACTATTCAGAAATCAGGAAACTTTTATAATCTCTCTTTTTGCAATACTTCATATTTTGGTTTTGAGAGTAAACAATTTTTTGTTGCAGTTTCTGGTTGATATTTTGCCCCTTTCGTTCGGATCCATGGATTCGTTTATTTTTGCTGATCCGAATCCAGGAAGCAAAAATCTTAGGTATCGAATTTATCCTGATCCTAAGCACTGCTTAAAATCGTAATATTTTTTGAGATGTTTGTCGTATTTAACAGTTATTTACATTAACTGTCAGTGACCTTCTTTAGGTCTGATCTGTAAATAATATTAGTTACTAATTCTGTTTTTATCGGATACAAACAGACGAGCATGACGCAAAATAAATTGATATTTATTTCAGCATTGATTGCGTATGAGAATTCTATTGGTTTAGACGATAACCAATTAACCACCGCAGAACTATTGTCTGTAATAGGTATAATCATCAAAAATATTGACAAAAGTTTTTATATAGTTAAAGGTGTAATTTTAATTTACTTAGAAATTATTATGTCAATTACTTCCACCTTGACGAATCTGAATATCTTAATTTTTTGAATTGCTTTGGCTTTCACAAACATGTCTTGCACACAATAAGCCTCATTAGCACTTGTCCAATAACTACTCGCCTCTTGAACATTTTGCCTTAATAGCACTAGAGGGAAAGTTTGCCCTCTGATGTTTAGCCACAATCAAGTTCACTTAGCAACCTATGAAAATTGGGAATGTCTGCCAAGCCCAAATGCTAAGGTAATAATAGGCAATGTGTAGGAATGTCCCTACATGTAAATTTCCATCACCCATGTTATACGTTCCCGACGGGACTGCCCTTCAGACTTCACTTACGTAAATTTGAGGCGAATTGGTCCAGGGGTTCCAGAGTTATGATTGGAGAAAGAAGTTTACATATATAGATGTAGTACATCACATTTCTATTCTTCTGTACCAGACAATGGACATACACCAATCGGTATGATAAATCAAATAATTTAAAATTTTGTCCCATTTAAAGTACACATTTTAAAAACAATATTTTACATCTTAATTTTTAAAATTAAGAATGACATTGGGTCTTTTGTTCAGATTAGAAGGTCACCAAGACAAAGTATTGTTTGTGCAAGTTTTTGCAAGGCTTAATGTTTTTTTTTACAAGATATCTTTAGTTAAAAGTCCAAAAGTATGTCATACGAGTAATGAGTATTTAAAACAAAACAGTCTGTTAAATCTAAAGAAGGTACACGAAACAGTGATACATTTAAACTAAGCCTTGTTTCATTCTTGATTTAGTATACTTAGTAAAAGTCACTTTGAGTTTGCAGCGCAAATATCAATATTGGGACCTATCTTATAGCCTGATTGGATTTTATTTCATTCGATTTCATTTCATTTGACTCTGTGACGATATATTCATATACGTTTTATATTTTTTTAAAGAAATTTTTTTTTGCTAGTGCCCTAAGAACTTATTAAATAACTAGCTTGGGAACCCAGCGCTGCCCAGGTTACTTTCAGATACTCATACTGTTAACCCACACTTGAACTATTTTACCGGGAAACCAACTTTTCCCTATTTAAGTCGACCGAATCATCTTAGAATCTTAAATCCAAGCTTAGAACATTTCCGTGTGACTCTCGAGTTCCACTATCAAACTTTTAGGCAAATCGGTCCAGGGGTTCCTGAGTTATGATAGGACATACAACAATCACTAATAAGACAGACAAACAGAGAATAGAGATTATAACTTGTGTATGGATTTAGTGCAGTGTGCACAACGATGTGACCAAACTTTGAATATGTTAATTTATATATAAGCGCAAATAACTTTTAGGGTTGAACCAGATCATCCAAATACTGAGAGAAGGGTCGATTTCTGCCCAGTCTAGCACGAGCTACCCTGTCAGGTAATAGTTATTGTAACTGTATCATATATGCTCAATTCCACAACAGTAAACATATCTACACAGGGCTTAGGAGTTCTAAATAAAATTTTAAGACCCCTATATTGTCAAAGAATAAATGTCATTTTACAACGCACTTATTTAACAGTTGGGTGCTTGTTCCAGCAAGCGTTGACTTTCAATAAAAATTTGACTAGTTACGTCATAAATTGTTGATTTATTCTTATTACTTTATGGTCAACGGCCGGTGTTTTTTAATGGAAAAGTAATTAGTAATGGTCGAGAGACCTTATCTTTTATGATTTTATGCTGAAACATGATCAGTCACTGACACTTTATCAGCATATACAAACAAATTTTTTATTATTTAAGTTAAAACTGCTTAATTCAGTCCTTAGAATTTAGATCACTTATATAATCACTCACCTGGAGTAAATAACAAGATAATAACAAAATCTTCATATTTTCAGTTCCCTGGATATGTTGGCCGCCTTGAAGACTAAACTTGAAGTCTGGAGTCAAGCTTTTGAGTTTGAGGTAAATAAATAAACCTGATATTAGCTTTTTAAAAGAAAATGAAATTTTGATGTTCAAGATGACAATGAAACAATTTAATGAAATTAAATTTTATTTTTATACCTTTTTTAATAATTGTTAAAATATTCTTTATTTGTTGACAGGGTCAGTCACTGAAATATTCTGTTGAAATTTTAGAAAAGAAAACTTTCTCTCCAGAATTCTCACTACAGGTATTTTCAGTAAAATGGAAAAAATTGGAAGATTTAAAGGGTGTGAGCAGCAGTTGTGGTAGAACTGAGTTCTGAGTATTGTAAAAATCTGTTTAGGATTCATTTGAGACATGCAAAACGTTTCTAAAACGTATATTTACTGAGTTTGAACGCAAAATCGACGTTTAAAATCATGAATTTGGGTGGGTACATTTTCAAAATAGTGGTTTTTTAAATTATTAAATAACGACGACAAACAATAAAGTAAAAATTATTTAATAAAGTCATTAGATGTTGAGGAACATATTCTTTAAAAGAAATTTGTCAATAAATCAATGTTAAAATCAATTATTTAGTTTGAATCATTTAAATAAATTATTTATTTTCTATGAATTTATTTTCAGATATTTACAAATTCTTGAATTGTCGTCTTTTGAATAAAAATTCTAGATAATCGGAAGAAAATCTTTGTGATTTTTGAAACTAACAATTGAATTAAATTACTTATTTTTTGATAAGAGTTAATTTTTTTCTGCACCTGTTCCTAAACACTTATTAGTTTACTGTATAATTTGATCAAAAAAAATTGTTATTAATTATTTTTAAAAACAGATAGTGAAAACGTTCTCACCCAAATTAATGAATTTGAATGTCGGCTTTGCGCTGAAACTCAGTTAATAATCGTTGAAAAAACGTTTCATATTTATCAAACGAATCCTAAAACAGTTTCAACAATACTACATATTCAGTGCAACAACCATACATTTAAAGTTCGTTGGGCACCACTTCATGTTTTTAAGTAAATCTTAAATTAGTAGTGCAAGCAAAAAATATTTCTGCTTAAAAATATGTCGATATGGGTACCAAAAAATCGGTTTTGAAAAACGAAATTCAAAATGTTAAAAAAGGTTAAAATGTAATAAGTTTTAGAGAAAAAACTGACTTTTTAGAGGAAACTTGACAGAGTCCTCCAATAATAATAGATTTTTGGCCCTTCTTCCACCAATTTTCACAATTTTAACTAACCAACAACTGGGCAGTAATCAGTGGTTTGTGACACCCATATTGACATGTTTTGAAAACTTGGAAAGATCGACCTCCCTTAGTGATTGGTGATTTTTAAAAGTGCTTGCTCTGACACATTTTTATTTTAAAATCTAAAAAATCTTAGTGTTTTTTGGTATTGTATCTTAGTGTATTTTTGGTGATTGTATATATTTCCTTATCCTATCGCAACAAATTTTAGAATTCTGTTGTAGTACTGAGTATCTTATTAAGTTAAAAAAAAAATTAGATGATCGTTTTCTACAATTGGATTTGTCTTATCTTAAACCAGAAACTGTCTTGATTGATGATAGTAAGCTAATAGACTAGTTACTGCATAAAGATGAAACATCCTCAAAACCAATACTTGTGTGTAAAATCTGTGAAATTTTTATATTTTATAGGGGGCCAAGCAGCAAGCTGGAGCAAAGTGGAAGGCAGCGAAATCAGATCAGGAGACCAGGTAATGTTTTAAATAATAAAAGAAATAATGAGGAAAGTTTTTCTTTCTTCTTAATTCTTCATGCAAGTATTAGCAGAAAAGCAAGTGAAAATTATATTCCTTTACCTTTTGTTAAAAAAAATCAGTAAATTTTCACGACCTCAATCCAGATCCATTTTTCTCCGGATGGATCCCGGATCCAGATCCATTTTTTCTCAGGGTTGATCCAGGATCTAGATTCACATAAAGTTAAATGGATCATAAATTCTCTTTTTTTCGTTAAATGCAACTCTTTTAAATTTAGATGAATTAAAATAAGATTTTTTTTCTCTCACAAGAATTGACAATAAAGGTGGGTGACTATTATTTTAAATATATACCCTTTTCATATCATCCACAACCTTCCTGAAATTTGTTTTTTTTTTCAATATGTGTACATATACAATCCGTTAAGGGAACATGCTATTCCAACCCAGAGTTCCCTATAACAGTTTTGCTCTAGAACCAGTGTTTCGGATCCGGATCCGGATCCGGTCGGATCTGTATCATTTGGTCGGATCCAATTAACCAAAACCATGGAATAAATAAATCAAAATGGTTCGTAAATGTATTATTTACATGACGCAAATTTTTTAAAATTATCTTTAATAATTTAATGTTTACATTTATATAACAGTAATGACGACATTTTTGTTACATTTCGGAATATGTAATAAATATAGTTTATAGTTTATAACCTTGCATAACATTTAATAGGGAAAATCCGATTCACAGAATCAAAAGTTACCTCGGATCCGGATCCCTATCAGAGTCAGGATTTGGATCCATCATCACGGATGCGGATCCGCGGATCCGGATCCGCATCAAAATGATACGGATCCTAAACACTGCAAATTTGCATGCATTAATATGATTATTTTTAGCTATTGAATTAAATTATTAAAACAAAATGTTAAATGCTTACTTCTTTGTAATAATAGAAAACAATGACTTACGATCATTTGTTAATTCTTCTGATAAAAAATAAAAAAATAAAAATTGTTCATGAACAGGATCCGGATCCGATTCCATTATTTTTTTTATGATTTTTCAAAATCAAATTTATCTTAACACTAGAAAAATTTTGATTAGGTGAAGGAAGGACTGAGGATTTTATGTTCTGATGTAAGTGAAAATCTTAACATCAGATTAGTAGATACAAGACATCTGATGGACCTCTGTAGTCTAGTTAAAGATGGTTAGTATTCTAAGTAATTAGTAAGGGAGGGAGTGATGTTAAAGTGCACAATATAATGTAAATATTGAAACTTTTGTATACACTATACAATTGTGTTTAAAAGCATATTAATTACTTCAATCTCCACC
The DNA here is from genome assembly GCF_000591075.1 of Eurytemora carolleeae. Classification (NCBI taxonomy): domain Eukaryota; kingdom Metazoa; phylum Arthropoda; class Copepoda; order Calanoida; family Temoridae; genus Eurytemora; species Eurytemora carolleeae. The sequence goes on along the minus strand of NW_019396298.1, from coordinate 67,331 downwards.
TTGCTAAGTTATACAAGGATTACTTGTATTGAAATTGATTTGTAAAAGTTTAAAAACAAATGGATTCATTCAGTTTTTATGTTTGCCATTTACTCATAAATGTGACTTTTAAGTCAAATATTTTTGCATCCCATGAAAGTAGTAAAATCATGCGTTTGTTTCTAGTCGCCAGATCCTATGTTACAGAATTGATGAGTTAATTATGCAGGAGCTGATTTCACAGAAGAGGAAGGTCGAGAGATCCTGATGAAAGTTATGGAAATCCCAGGTTGGTAATAAAAATGAATTGTTTGAAATTATATTAATGTCTTATTGATTTTGAACGGGGATTATTTTTGTTNGGGGGGGAGGGGGGCGCGGGTGTAAAGTTCAAACTTAACTCCAGCCTCAAAAGATTAAGAACGCCCATCTTCAGGTGATTATTTGTCATATCTCAAGTTGTATGCAAAATTTCAGAAAATATGTTACATGCCGTGCATCCATGGTTGACTTGACATTGAATGACCCGAACATAATAATATTTAAATAATGTTGCTTACTGAAAATGGATCCTTAAATTTTTAGGAGAAGATGAGCTTTCTTCTGAGGAAGTAGTCTCTGGGTGGCTGAAATTCAGAAAATTCTCAGGGACCTTGGAAGAGCGGTTAGTTAAAAATGTTATCCTACATCTTATCTTAAACTTATTCCCCCTGTGTCTTGAGATGTAATTTCATTTGACCCACTATTTATGAATGGAGGGTAAATTCATTGATTCGTAAAGGTACCATTCAGGCTCTTCTGTGATTAACAGTTAAGAAATATTCTTACTTTTTGTCTTACATTGTTCAATTATGATAATTATCTTCAATGTTCAATGTTCGTCTCACCTACTTAAAATTCACTTTATTGATGAAATAATTTATATTTACAATTGGAAATTATAATATTACTAACCATATAAAGAATTAATAGGTACCATTGAGAACCCAGACATTTCACTTGATAAGCAAATGTCCTTTTTAACAATGTATTTAACTGTAGTCCCTTGAAAAAAAAAATATATTCAAATGTAGTTTAATCATATGTTGAAAATACGTATTTACTAACTATCAATGATTTGATATGATTTTTTATAAATGCAAATATTTTTTTCTGAATTACAGATAATTTTTGATGAGTTGTGGTGAGGAAAAAAATTAAACATCAAAGGGCAATTTTTTCATAATTTTTTTGATAATTTTCCGCAAAGAAATAATGATTTTTCTAGTAAATATTTACTCCTGTATAAATGGATAAGTTATTTAAAAGGTGTAAAAAAAAATATTCTTATTCAAAGCAAACTTTTACATTTGTACTTGAGTAATTAATTTTACACTTATGCCAATGTAAATTAATACTTTAGATATGGACAATTTAAAAAAGAGCCCCATACTGATTTTCATCAGCTGTTTGAGTCTGTGATGTTGAGAGGGGGTTCAGAAGCATTATGTGAAACAGTAGGTAAAATGAATGGCTAACCAGTTGAACTTGTTTTTATGTACGTTAAATGGGATGACTATATTTTTTATCATAGAACAGTACTCTGATTTTAATTTTCTACATGCGAGGTCTAAAAGTATAATGATTTAAATTGAGTAGATATTTAAAGATTATTTTTAAGCGCTTTGTTGCTATTAATGATTCATGTTAACTTCACTACTTTTACATCGTTTTTAACTATATTTGCATCACATTAAAAATAATTAAAAAATAAGAAAAATTTACAACTTCATGAAAAAAATTTTCTCGTTTATATTTATCTGAACTTGCCAAATCAGAAAATAAAACCCAAATAAATGGAGAAAATTATGTTTTGATTAAGGGTGAATATTTTTTGTAAGATTAATCAAAGGTTTTTCTACAGGAGGCGGAAACGTCATGTGTGTGTGTTTGTACTAAAAGAGTGTGTGTAAGTATTAATACCAAAACCGAACGCGTGTACTGTAGGTATATTCACTATTCAGTACAAAAGAATCTCGGCATTTGTGCTTTATACAGTCTAGGAGTGTACATTTGTATATTGTTAATTGTTAATTAAAACATAAGCGTAATATATATGTATTTTATATATATTTGGATTGTGATCATGGTTAAGGGTGAACGCAATGACTTAAATCGTTGTTTTCTAGATTTTGAGTTTTTAAAACCTTAAGTTTTACTTGATTATAAGTACACTAAAAAAAATTCCTTGACTGTAGTCATGTTGTGTGTCTGAACCAAAAGAGTGTGCGTGTGTGATACCGAACTTTCTGCAAAGCAGTGCGACTGGCTTTCTCATGCTAGACCAGCGCCATTTCCCTTCCCTTTATTCCTATTCCCTGTTTTTCCAGGATTAGAGGATGATAAACCTTCCGTAAATGTTTAATATAAGTAGATGGCATTAGTTTTGATTTTTGATAAAATTTCATTTTAGGATCCCAGATGAATAATGTGATTAGAAGAAGTCGTAATCTTCAACCTGAGAATTTGAAGAAAGAACTGAAACTTCAATTTAATTTGCCGGCGGCACACTTGTTAAAAGGTGATAATTTTAATTGAATTGTCATGGTTGAAAGAGTGTTCGCGAAAAATGAAAGGTGGTATAGACTTACGGCGAAAAATGATCGTTTTTGATCGCTATTAATCCTACTTCTATCTGTTGCGTCTATAAGGAGAAAATTTTTTAAATCGATTTATACTGAAGAACATAGCTTCCATAGAAATTCATAAAGTTGCAATATAAGACTGGTATCGTCAAACATACCATTAAGATATTACATAATTACAACCTAAAGTCATCGATTATTTTTGGAAGCATTCGTATATAGTTAATACTTCATAATATTTGTTATTTGTTTAATATACAATGCACTTAAAATAACTTTTTCCCCCTCTCTGCCACGTGTAATCATTCAAAGCATCGAGGGCAGATACATCTAGCGGCCAACTATTTTGGTGTTTGAAGTGCTTTGTATGCAAGTGAATAAAAATTATTAAGAAATGTTAACTATATACGAATGTGTCTAAAAATAATCGATTCCTATAGGTTGTAATATCTAAAGAATTTGTTAGAAATAAAATGGTTTTTTTATTTTTTAATGTTTTTTTATATTTGTTAAGAATCTGGGTTTGTTCATCACATCGTAGAGAAGAGAAGAGGAAATCAAACCCATGTCTACAGGTTTATTTAATTCATTACATGATACTTAGTAAACATAGAATAAAGGAGTTGACGTTTATGATTTGGAAATTTCCATCTCAAAAACTTTTAAAAAAATGACTATAATACTGCATACTCAGTTCAACCACCATACATTGCCAGTTACTCCATTTAAGACGAGTAAATTATTTTTTGTGAAGTCATATAAGTTTCTCATTTAGGAAGCTTAAAACCTCTTTCTGTAATATCGAACTCAAATCGAAGATGACTATCAAAGATTTACATAATGTCGACTTGAAAATTATTTCCAGTTTCCAGAAAACATTCGATAAACAAAAGGATTTAAAAAGCTTTTTTCTTTTATCCAAGGCATGAAACGATTCGGCTCGTATGTTTTCTGCAAAGAAATATTTGTATTATTCCTAATTAATTTTTAAGGGATATCATCAAAATCAAAGCCTCAGAAGTATGTGATTTAAAGGAATTGTTCGCAAAAAAAATAAAGGGGTATAGGCTTACAGCGAAAAATAAGCGATTTTGATCGCTACTGATCTTACTTATAAATGTTGCGTCTATATGAAGAAAATTGTTAAAAATGACGCATACCGAAGAAGGTAGCGTCCATACAAATTCTGAAAAATTGCATCATTCAACTTGGATCGTAAAAGAATCTGTTTAATTCTAAACATATCATTCAAGATATTACAAACAATAGTAGTCGATAATTTTTCAACGCATTTGTATAAAATGAATATTGCATAATATTTTTGAATTTTTAAAAAAATAATATTTCGCTGGCTCAGGTTTTTTAACAATTCTGAAAAATATAAAAATGTCGTATCCATTATCAGAAATACTCGAAACAGAAATAAATTTTTTCAAAAGAAACTCTCAGACCATAAAAAAAAATATTATATACGAATGCGTCAAAAAATTATCGATGACAATTGTTTTTAATATCTTGAATGATATGTTTGAAATTAAATTGATTATTTTACGATCCAAGTTGAATGTTGAAACTCTGAATTTGTATGAACGCTACGTTCTTCGGTGTATGTCGTTTTTAACAATTTGCTCCTTATAGACGCAACATGAAGTAAGATTACTACCAATTAAAAGCGCTTATAATTTGCCGTAAGCCCCTTTTATTTGTCTGCGAACTCTTACTTTAGACTGATTTTAGACATCAATTTTGATCTGTATTGACAATTCTTCTAGCTTACATAATTGCTTAGATGTACACAAAAAAGCAAAAGTTATAACAAGTTTGAATTCTCAATTATTTTTAATGTATCTTAAGAAAATGTTTGAATAGGTACAAGGTTGACTTAAATATTATTATGAAAAAGTGCTCAAAAAGATGCTTCTAATATGTATATTTAATTTTTTATTTATTTTTTCCAATTTTTTTTTATAAGATTTAAAGAACTAAGAAGTTAAGAACAGATATAAGTATGCTATTAAGGNAAACATTTTAGATGTTTAAATATATATTTTTTCCAAGATAAAATGTTCATGGGTCTAACCCAATCATCATTTGAAATAATAATGTCTATATATATATAAAGTTGTAATCTCTGTAAACCCCTAGTCCGATTTGCCTCAACTTTCGGTAGCGGAACTCGGGAGACCCTCGGGAATGTTCACAGTGTGACCCTAATCAGAAGATTTCAGCTCAAGAAATATAAGATTCGTCCTCCATTGAATTGGATTGAATTGGATTGAAAAAAACCGGTATTAATAAAAAATAAAGCTTAAAATCTACAATAATCTACCTGAAGGCTGACTATTAGTCATCTGACCCAAATTACCAATCATTTTAAATGAAACCCCGCGAAAAAATAATGTAAATAAGATTAAGGTACAAGAAAGAATTTGAGAAATAATCATATAATGGACAAATTGTGACATTGTCGATTGATAAGAAAAGTAAAAAATCTGAATATATATGTAAGTTTATTGTTAAATAAATAAGAGCCATACCTCTGGCTCTAGGGGGGTGCATGTCTAAGGGGGGCACAGGGGTACCGGCCCCCCTCCACTACGCGCCTATGCTTATATGAATAATGCTTTATTTCAGTTATAGTCCCAGGAGTTAATCTGAGCACCCAGAAATGAGTCAATTAAATTGACGATCAATGTGAATGTTTAGCGATCATAATAACTTTAAATATTTTGTTTCTCAATATAATGTCAGGTTTTTAACGGGAATAGACACAAACCATTTATAAATTTTTATGATTTATTTAAACAATCCATCGCTGATAAATTACAGATGATAAACTTTAAATATTTTGATCAAAAACACCGAAATACTATAAATTCAAAATTCGGTGATGGTGATGGATCAAACCTCTGTAGAGTAAAAAGGTAGATGTTAGTTCCACATTTATTGAAAATATATTTCGGTCTGGGTTGACCCTCGTCAGTCCTAACGATATAATAACCATCAAAATCGAAAAAAAAAATATAAAAAAATGAAAAAAACCACAAGAAGATAAACAAACAAAAAAGATTATTCAAAATAAAAATTTGGGCTGTCAAGTGGACATAAGGAAAACGAACTCAGATTATGAGATGGAAAAGAGATAATTTGCAAATATTCACTTAAAAAAAAAAAAAATGTTTAAAGACAATTATTATTCCTTGAGATTGTTTCTTCACAAAGATTAAAAACAAACTGTGTAGATGTGTGAATATTAAGAACATTTTTTTAGAAAGTGAATATTTGCAAATTATCTTTTTTCCATCTCATAATCTGAGTTCTTTTCCCTTATGTCCATTTGACAGCCCAAATTTTTATTTTGAATAATCTTTTTGTTTGTTTATCTT